>NC_143399.1:202520831-202672131 GCF_052110815.1 Crocodylus siamensis
TCTCCAGCTTTTTCCAACAATTCGGGGGGATCGGGGGTTTGTCTTTCTCTGAGGCCACCGCCATGGCCTTGGCAGTTTTTGTCGGCTTAGCCAGCCCTGGCTTCTGCAAAATGGGTAGAAGCTGCACTAATCACTGAATCGCATCTTTTACCAGGTGATCTACCGCCTCTGGCTTCAAGGCCAACAAAGCCGAGGTACACTCTGTTGGTGCTCGTCGGCAAAACCTCCTCCGCGACGGTGCTGTCACGACTTCTGCATCTGCTGTGCGAGTCCAAACTGCTGCACGAATGATCTCGGTTAGCGCCAATTGATACAAGCAATGAACAGCCTCCTCCAAATTGACCCATGCTCGAGGAGCAGGACTAAGCTCTTCTTCCATATTACCATAAGTGGCTGCAGTGGCTTGGAGCGCAGCAGAAAACAAAGTAACATTTTCATCACTTCCTGCAAACTGATTTAACTGGAGCTCGGGGCGCAGAATAGTTTGGGCGGCTTCGGCTCTACTCGCTGAAATTGCAGAAGCTCCTTCAATATACATTCAAACTAGCCTGTCTATCACTGGTTCTCCTGGCTCGGACTTATGCTGTTCTTGTATATCTGTTATTTCTGCTCAGGTAAATGAACGTAGCTGTGTTCGGGATTCCCTCCTTGCAGCCCTGAATGGGTTACTACTGCGGGGAAGACCTGGCTAGGTTCCTCCCTCTGGGCAGGGACATATGGGGGCAGTTCAACACCAGGCTCATCATCAGTCACCTCCTCTCCATCTTCCCAGAGCTCAGCTTCCAGTCCCTGCCCATAAAGACACTGTCTGATCTTGTGGAAGGATGGCTTCACAGCCTGTGCTAACTGCGCCCTTTTCTGGAGGGAAGCGGCCACGTGTGCGATCATAATTTTTCCCTCCCTCCTCTCCAAAGTCTCCCAATGGCTCTGAGCGGCCCGTGCTGCCTTGCACGCCACGCTGTTGGAATCTCTCACGTCTTCTAACTCCTCACGCAGCCGGGTGACCGGTTCCCGGAGCTGGGCGACTTCTTCAGCCCCTAACTGCAGGCATGTGGCCAGCAGCCACGACAGGCACCCCTTCCTGGGTTTACCCCGGGCAGCAGCAGCAAACCTAGCCCAATGATTGGGTATAGTTCCCGGGTCACTACAGGCAGGTCTCAATCTTTCCTTATCCCACCCGGGATTCTCCATCCCCATCAACTCCTTAAGCAAAGCCACTAACGGAGCCCGTGCAACTCCCTCCGTTCCTACCTTTCTCTCTGGACCAGAGCCTCTCAATCCTGTTTGTGCCACCAATTTATGTCCCAGCCACCTGTGGAGAGTTTAGATTGAGAGTGTGGTTGGGGGTAGAAAGGTAAGAAAGATTTATTGACTTAAGAAAAGCACAACTACGCATAGTAACAAGACAAAAGCAATTCGCATCGGCAACTTATCGGCAGTCCCTCTGATGCCCCCCACACAGCAAGCTTCTCTTTTCACAAAGTTCAGCGAGGTCAGGCGTCCCCAGACAATGCTGTCTGAGGGGTGCCGGGAAGGACCCTGGAATGCAGTTCTTGGGCTCCTCGAGGTCCACAAGCCCCCTGATCCAGGCAACAGCTAACTAATCCTTTTCACAGAGCTGCATCTTCCTTCTGAATGGTTTCCAAATATTTCAGCTAATTTGTAGCTTCTGAAAGACACTGATAACGTACAACCACTTAGTTTCCTTTTTCTTCAACTGTCCATAGACTGACCAATAGTAATACAAGCCTTGCATTCCTTTGATAAGGTTATTTTAACTGCGCCACAGGGCCTTACTACTTCTGGGCTTTGCTAAATTTACTAGGCCTTACTTTATACAAGGCCTCACTACATCTTAAACTATAATTAGGCTTTTAGCAACAACTTATAGCTTAATATCTAAACAAATAGAAACCCCCCCAACTTGGTCTAATCTTCATAGAGCCTTCAGCCAGCACTTCTATCACACAGACATACTTTTCAGCTGCCACGGCAAGGGGTTTGGATGGCTATTTGCTTGGTCTTTGTGCCACCGCAAAAATACTTCTGGGGCACAAAGGCAATGAATGGTGATGGCTGCTTCCTCCCCTAGAAGCAGCGTAGCTACATGTGCATGGAGCTTCAGGCCGGTTAGTTGGGGAGGAGGCCAGTTAACACACATCAGTAGTGCCAGGTGCCTGCAGCCACACTGCATCTGGTTTAGGAAGCAGTTTGCTCAGAGCAGTGAAGTAGTTTTAGGGAGTGCCTCTGAAGCAGGATAGGCATAGAGCATAGACTTGGCTTTAGTCTGTTGGTATGACAGCAATGACAGCACTCTTCCATCTCCCTGGGTGGCTCGGAGGACATATACAGTAAAGATTGGAAGGTGCTCAGATATTTCAACCACAGGGCACTTATCCATACTGAACACAGACAGACTCCTACTCAGGGCTCCCAGAAGCTACCACACTCCAGGCATCAAGGGATAAGGACCCCTAGTATATGCCTTGGAAAGAGAGTCACCATTGCCCTTTGCTTCCACTATGCCCTCAGCCTACTCCCAGTTGCTCCCTGACGTCTTTGCTCCTGGAGATGGAGAGTTTAAGGCTCTGAAAGTGATTGTCAGGGATCATGAACTAAGACAGGCCTTTGCGACAAGGAAAGCAGGGGTGCATGTTCACACCTGCTGCCATTTTATCGTGCTGTGTAGCAGCCCTGAAGGTCCTTGCAGGTCTAACGCTGCCTATCAAGTGGTTCACATGGCCAGACTGCATTCCAGAGTGTCATTAAAGCATCTATATTTTCATCCTTCTTGCAAAAGTACAGTACGCCCATGCAGGTTATGCACAAGGGGAAAAAACAGTGATAATATTTACAGCAGCTGTGTGGTCTTGCATCATGTTCATTTGTCTCCAGTTCAATGGGTGTATTAGAAATCTGTTTCTAAAGCAGGTGATAGATGAGTTCAGTAATACTCAGTTGTTTAAACTTGACATCGGGGGTTTGGGTTTTTTTTGTGGTTTTTTTTTTTTTAATTCTTTTGGTCAAAATGCTTGGATAATTCACAGGCACAGATCTGCAGGACTGAGTAATTGATTGGATGCCTCTTACGTGCCAAGAAAGAAGTAAGGCTCTTAAGATACATTAAGGAAGAGTTTAGTGCTGGTGAAAAGTGCCAGACTGATCACCTTGGGGAATGAAGGCCTGAATTAACCACTGAATAATGCTGCTTCCCTGGGCCGCTCATATCTTATGTTGCAGACGCTTTTGGGAGGACCACCCCCATGGCCAAGGCTCCTCTTCTCTATTTATTACTTGGCCTTTTTGCTTACTTGGCCTTTTTGCTTGCACCATTGACAACGGGCTCCTTGGGTTTTCTTCAGCCAATCTATCTATCGACCGTAGAGCTGGACGGGAAGCGGTTTTTCTGTCCCAAGAACCATTTTAAGTTCATTTCCATTCTGCAGCAAGATGAGCTCAAGGCATTCACAAGAAAGCAGAGCAAGAGCACGAAAAATCAAAAATGATAAATCGACATGATTACTTGAAATCTGCCACGATAAAACGATGTCGACATGTATTTTCACGTGTGACTTACCTAGCGAAATGGTGATTTTTGGCGCTGTCTCGTGACGTGTATCTACACAACGCATACTGTGTGCAAGCACCCTGGAGGACTACAATAGTTTGGGTGCTAGAGTACTTGCCCTATCAGGGAGAGAGCCACCTTTGCCATTGCCTAACCCCATAGTAAATGGCTTTTGTAGTGGGGGGAGGGACTGTGTATTATGCTGCACTTTGCATAGATAATTAGCTGATAACTGAAGCAAGGACTTGGTTCAGGGCACCCTGATCACCCAGCTCTTTGCTATGCTAGGGGTGGACATTTCTCTTTCTCTGATCTTGACCAGCAATTCTTGAGGAAAATCCATGTTTATCCAGCTTTTCCTGGAATTGGCCTGTGTGGGGTAGGTTTATCCAGTATTTTTATTTCTCTTGATTTGACTCTAATGTGATTCTAGTGTTGCCACTAGGATGCCACTGTAATATCATTCGTGGCTTGATTGTGACTCTTACTATATTTGGCGTTTGTCGTTTTTCCTAAAGGTCAAGATGCCGAGGTCATGTGAGTCCATTAATTTGGATTTTTGGGGGGAAAACCCCCTCTTAAACAATAAAAAAAACTCCCGAAGCATTTCTAGCTGTCTTGGAAACATAGAAAAATGAACTCTGAAGATTAAAAAGCAAACTAACAAAGAAGTCACTAAAAACGAAAAGAGAAGGGAAAGTATTTTGAAAATCTCCTGATGAAAGTCACTTGCATAATCTTTGAGGTGCACAGACTCCTGATTTTTGGCTGTTTGGGGTAGATAATGGTGTGACTGTACAGAACTGGGACTCGCTTGCTGGTGTTTTAATTTTGCGAAGTACCAGAATTGGAAGCTTTTTAGAGCATAAAATACAATGACTGGTGAAAATAAAATAAAACAAAATAAAATAGAAAATAAATAAAATAAAGGCTTCCGGCAAGTTGTGTAACTGGAGTTCCCAACTTGCACTCTTCTTGTTTTTATTTGGCATTGTCTTATGTAATATTTGCTTAAAAATAAGATCGCGTAAAGACCCAGTGTGGTCTATTCATGGTCAGGACTCTAATTAGCCCTTCATCTACCCCTGCAGGCAAATCTGTTTGGATGGCCTTTTTGAGCATGCAGCATTTCCATCTGCAGGGCACGCTGGGGCAGCTGGCAGGCTCCCTGGTTTCGTAGACTGGTTAATTTGAATTGGCTTCCTTAGAAGTATTGGAATTGGCCTGTGTGGGGTGTGTGTGTTTTTTTTTTTTTTTGCTTCATGACGGGTTGCTGAATGCATGAAGTGACATGAATTGGTTTAATTTCATTAATCCATTTAGAAATATATGTATGTTGTTTGTGTATTTCCCCTCCACCTCTTTCGACAGATTGTTGGCTCAGCACTCCAGCAGGCTTGCAAAACAGCACAAATCCTCCACAGGGACCTACAGCCTTTTTACAATTTCTGTGTCTCATGGCAGGAGGGTCATGTCACCATCAGAATTTCACCCCAGCTCTATGCACTGGCTCCAGATCATCTGCACAGCTGCGGTGCCAAGCCAGTCTTACTATTGATTGCATCATACATCAGCTTTTCCTGTTGGCATTTGCATTATGGTCCTGTTACAAGCCTCGGTCACAGACCAGGGTCCCATCGTGCTAGACTAGCATTGGACAAGTTGACAGGAGGTCTGCCCAAAGAACCTTATCTATCTATCTATCTATATCTATCTATCTATATCTCCTTTTATATATATATATATAGATAGATAGATAGAGAGATATCTCTCTCTCTGTATATATATTATAGATATATATATATAGAGAGAGAAATCTCTCTCTCTCTATATATATATCTATATATATCTATATGTGTGCGTGTGTGTGTATGTATGTATATTGTGTGTGTGCGTGTGTGCGTTTGTATGTATGTTATGGTACCGTCACTATATATATGTTCACGGTACTTTGTGCTGATGTCTTATCTTGGTGCTTTTGTTCCCAATTCACCTTCTATAGAAAGCCCACGAATTACTGTTCATTATGACTTAGAAGCGCAGAAACGAGGGTGGAAGGGATCTCAGGAGGTGACATCTAGTCCAACCCGCTGCTCAAAGTAGGACCAGCCCCAACTACGCCATCCCAGCCAAGGCTTTGTCTACCCGGGTCTTGAAAACCTCCAAGCGTGGAGAGTCCCCCACCTCTCTGGGTAACTTGTTTCGGTGCTTTACTACACTCCTCATGAGCAGGGATACTGTTTTTCTCTGATTAAAAAAAAAACCACCCAATTTTCGGTTGAAAAAAAGTAACCCCAAATCCACATTTTTCCATGATGAAAGTGAAACACCAGTATATATAGATCTATATACTAGTGGTCTTTCATTTTAAGCACAGAAAATTGTGGATTTTGGGTTACTTTTTTTCATCCGAAAATTGAGGATTTTTTTTTTAAATCAGAGAAAACCAGGATCCCTGCTCATGAGAGTTTTTCCTAATATCCAACCTCAACTTCCCTTGCTGCAACTTGAGCCCAGTGCTCCTTGTTCTGTCGTCTGCCCCAGATGTGTATTGTACTAGAAGCCCCCACAAAGACCAGCATGCTGCAGTGCTAGGTGCTGTGCAAACGTAGCGGGGAACAATCTCTGCTCCCATCTAAATAGATGAAAGGGAAGGGGCTGGAGGAAGGAAGTATTATCATCTGTTTTATCTCCATGGGAGCGTGCCAGCTAGGTCAGATCATTTCTCCCACAGTATGCTGCGGATGAAATCACCCATCAAGCAGCTAAGATGAGGGTGGCTGGCTCTGCATACGATGGTTGAAGCATACTGGATAATTCAGGTGCTGAGCAGGCTGACGCAGTGCAAGCTCACAGCAGAGGCAGACACTAAGTGGCTGAGGATGTCAACGAGCCTCACAGTGGATGACGCGGGGCCCCCGTGTCATCAGCTCAAATGGCGCGAGGGGCAAGAATTCTCCCCAAATACAGAAAGCCCTTAATATACCTGCTCAATGCAGTGGTGGCCTGCTTTTGCGCTGTGCTGTCTCTTGGAGGGAGGGTGTCTGCCTGCCTGCTCCCTCTCACTTATTGCAAACCCTGAAATGAGTGCGCTTTGGGGCTGTCCCCGGGGCTGCTTCCAGTATGCTGGAGACTACCGCTAAGGGGGAACACCCCTGGAATGGCTTTGCCGCCACATTTCTGGGTTTAGGGCTGGTGGAGTGGGTGTCTCAGGCGCTTATAGCGGCTACTGGGATCAAAATTCATGGTAGAGGTGATGTCCAGGGGGTTGGACTCGATGATCTACAGAGGTCCCTTCCATCCCCAAAAATCTATGAAATCTTTTATTAAACCAACTAGTCTTTTGAAAGAAAAATAAAAAGTTTCTTTAAATGCAAGCTCTGGGGCACAAATGCCCTTCTTCAGGCATAGGAGAAAGAATGTAAAAATTCTCCTGGGTAGAAATGAAAGTTCATGTTTCATAGAAGAGTTGAAGACGTGGTCAAGTCTCCTGTTTGGAGCAGTTGATATAGTGGCCACTCTCACTTGGGCTAGGCCAACCCCAGCAGTCGCGCCTGCGGGACAGCAGAGAACGGGCTACTCAGCAAAGGAATGATTTGGAGCCAACTTCTCCGATGTTACTTGGCCGGGGAACGGGGCTGGATTCTGGCCAAGAACGAGCGCGGTGCACTTCCAGCATGGGATCACACATTGCTGCTCCATTTCAGTGACAAGCTCTTATCAGCACTTGCTTGCAGTTCAGCTCCTTTTTCTTCAAGTGCACTTCCTCCGTCCCACTCCCTCCACGAAAACCTGTAGTCCCCCGGAGAGCTTCCGTCCTCCTCGTGTCAAATGCACTTGAGCAGCCGGCACCTGAGGCCTGTCCTGAAAGCTGCCACTGTGCTCTGTATTTGTTTGACTTAAGGCATGGCGTGGGAGCGAGCCCCTCTTAGGAAGCTGGATGAGTGGCAGGCCACTCCAGGCTTAATTAAAAGTCCTCTGAATTCCAGAAATAGGCTTCTGCCAATTGCAATGGGGTTTGGATCAAGCTTTGTGCAATGGAAAAAAATATGGCAGTTGATATCTTGGAGTAAGCAGTGCCATTGGCCCTTTTCCTCCCAACTGGCACTGTATGGAAAGCCAGTCAATGCGAGTCCTGGTTTGGCTGTGGTGGTGTTCCCTGGTATATTCCACAGAGGGGGCATCTATATGTGCAATTAATGTGCTTAGGCTTACTGTGCAGTAAGTTTTCCCTGGGAGCATGTGTATACGTGCACCTGTCAGGAGCAGATTTGCTCACCATGGGAGCAGTTCAGGGCAGGGCGACTATAAATCGAGGCTCCTGTGGGTGCCAGCTTTGGGTTGACATGGGCACCAGGATCAGGCCTGGGTTTTGAGGGGACAAGGGACTACCCTTGGCTCCTATCACCTGAACGGAGACAGTAATTACAGGTAGCAGAAAACTGCACATTAACCTATTTTACTGTGCAGTAGCTGCTGCGTAGTTACACAGTGATGCTTTGCTGTGCAGTAGATTAGTCTACCACACAGTCAAACATCTCATGTAGACGTACCCAGGAACTACCTTACTTGGTCCGACTGATGGTCCATCCAGACTTGTCTCTTCCCCCTGATTGTAGCCGGTGATAGATCCTTCCATGCAAATGGGCAATTAGGAAATAACTTCCGATCAAAGTATCTTCCTGCCTTTCACCAATTAGTGTCAGACTTCTGGAGAACAAAGGCACGTATCCCTCTCTAAAAACAATCTTACCTTTTATAAACATGGATGATCCTGCTTTCCTTCTCAATTTCTAATCCTTTTCTGGATCCTGGTAATAGCTGGCTCCCAAGGATAAACTGTAGCAATGATTTCCATAGTTCACTTACACCTTTACTAAAATGTTTTTTATCAGATTTGTAGTAGCTTGTCCCTCTGTTTTAGGATGCTGCTCACCAGGATGCTGCTCGGTGAGTTTTGTCCAAACCATTGAACCATTGAACCTACTGATATATATTTTGTTTTTAATTTTTACCCATCTCTAATTAATTTGGCACTTAGGACAGTACAAGGGAGTGAAGTCCTGTTTCATCCACAGCATTTGGAGTCGGAGCAGTGGAGATGGACGCTTCCTTCTCAACTATCCCTGCCAGTGTCAACCAGCTCCAGGGAGTAGACGATAGCTAGATAAGGGCTGTTGTAAGCTGCCTACGCTGTCTCATTTCTGGGCTTCATCATGGATGCATCAGGGTTTGTCTGAACCATTCTCCTGTTGTGTCCAAAGACAGATGCTCTCAAGTGCATTATGCCTGCCTGCTCCTGCTTCCATATACCAAATGGGACCAAGATGGTGAAGCTACTTTGGAGACATCCCTGGCAAAACTACCAAAGACAGTGGTCTCAAGATAGACCATGGGGGGATTGTCCTGAAGTGCCTTCAGTGATGCATTTCTGGATTTGGAGCTGGTTAGTGGTAGTGTCCTTCCTTGGATGTGCCGTCGACACAGTGCTGACATACAGTGAATGTCCAAAGTCTATTCAGTTCTTACTTTCTCTGCTAAGACTGCCCTGAAAAGGGCCATGTAGTGTCAGCTGAGACCATCAAACACCCAGTGAGGCCACTAGAGACATTGGACAGCAATGACCTTTAGGGAACCACCAAAATAAGCTGGAACTTATCAACTGCTGTAGAGAAAGAGAGAGAAGCTGCATATCCTGTCGTGCGTGCTTGGCTTCATCTCATCTCCTTTGTAGCTGTAACGGGGTTCCTGTTTCAAGGAAAAAGGCCACTCTTCTGCTGATGCACCTGGATGGTAGATTAGGTGGGTCCTATTACTTCCTTCCCAGGCTGTGAAAGCATTTGAAAGTCTGAAGGTGGAAGGAATGAACAGCCGAGATAAAGGGGGCCTGCAAGAAGCAACCCTAGAGCCCGTCAAATTTAGGAGTAAGCTCACAATGAAGTTTATGTGGATTATTCTCAACAAAAAAACCACTAGGAAAGGGAACGTGTGTGTGTGTGTGTGTGTGTGGGGGGGGGTATGGACTGTCTCCTGTGTGCATGGGTGTCGAGTCGAGTGGGCTTGTCGTCTGCGTGTGCTCGCTCCTATTCTGTTCTGACCCAGCCTGTGCCACCAAAACGTCTGAGCACCTTTCCAGATGGTGGAGGTGTAGACATGCTATGCCCAGGAGGGCATTGAGGAGGAGTGGGAGGGTGTTTACCGCCCGGGGAAGGGAGCCGGCCGGGAAGGCAGGTATGGGGCTCTGGTCCCAGCAGACAGGTGCGAGAGGAGCCGTAAGTAGTTTTGCGTGTTACAAATCACCGGAATCAAAGGGCAGTATGTTGGCAACACAGCGCATGTCAACATGTGGCAATTACTGCTGCCGAGCCCAGCGAAGC
Source organism: Crocodylus siamensis (assembly GCF_052110815.1). Lineage (NCBI taxonomy): Eukaryota > Metazoa > Chordata > Crocodylia > Crocodylidae > Crocodylus > Crocodylus siamensis. The sequence continues at coordinate 202,530,777 of NC_143399.1, forward strand.
CCCTCCGACCACCAAGGGAGTTAATGCAGCCGAGAGCCGGGCTCACCGGGGCCTCCTTCAGCACCTGCCTCGGGGCTTGTGCAGCTGGCTGTCAAGATGCCGCTCAGTTTTTGCCCCTCATCACACCCCTCCCCCAGGGAGGTGAGCCCCAGCCCCTGAGATGAGGCCCGACCAGGCGCTGGGGCTTTGCAGCGATGGCCGTGCAGCCACGAGCCCACCCGAGGCGTGCAGACCGCCATGGGGAGTGAAGGACGAGCTGTCCGAGGCTGGGGCTCTGGACCGCAAGGAGAGACCAGGCAGCAAACTGCAGCTTCTTGCAGGCTCTGCTTTCCAGGGTGGTGTAGATAAGGTCGCTTCAGATTTCCTGCAGTGAGACCATATGTCCCTGTATCGCTTCAGCGCGCGCTCCTCAGGTTTTCTCTTTCCGGGAAATGAGGCTCAGTGGGAAGTGAATGATGTTTTTGCAAGTGGGAGGTTAGGGAAGCATACATGGTTTTCACTGCTGTGACAAAGGACTCTCCCAGCCTATGTTGCTGGAAGGTCTAGATACCCCTGCCTCCCTCCCCAGTGCTTTGAGGCAATGACTTGAAATTTGGTGTGGGCCACCCGCTCTTCAGGGATGGGTTTTTTACAGTTCTCATGAAAGGACCCCCCAAAGTGGCCAAGTCTTTGGGGGAACCCCCCCCTCAGAGTTTGCCTATGCTCACTACAAACTTGAAAACTAAATTCCCCAGAGAGCCAGCCTCCGTTGCCCATGCTTCATAGCTTGGACAGCACCTGCACCATGCTCACAGAGCAATCGAGCCTGCTCCATACCAGGAAAAAGCAGGACTTCCCCGTAGTCGCTGTTCCTGACTTCTGTCCGTGTCAGGAGGCTATCTACCTAATCTCAGGACAGGATCTAGCTACCCACTCAGGACAGGATCATCCTTGTCTAAAATATCTCAGCCAAGTGTTTGCCCAACCTGCACCTACAAATTTTCAGGGTCGGAGATGCCACAACTGCCCTAAGTATCCATTCTTGTGCTGAGCCGCCCTTAGGGTCCGAAAGCTTTTCCTCGTATGCAACCTACGGGCATTTGCAGACGTGTTCTGGGAGGCGGCGGGGGCACTTTAGTAGTGCCCAGAGTGTGATGCGCATCAGTGTCCCTGCACTGAAAAATGGTGGCGGGGGACTTTAGCTAAAGCTCCTTGAACAAGCTTTAGTCGAAGCACCCCCTCTACCACTTTTTCAGTGCAGGGGTGCTGATACATGTGATGCCGGGGTGCGGTGGAGCGCGATCATTACCACTTGATTAATCCAGTCTGCTCCGCCGCGCTGTAATGACAGTGTATTGGAGCAGCCTCCCTGCATGTGTATAGGCACCCTAAATCTCTTTCTAATTTAAGCCCCATAGCACCTTGTCTCAGTCCCCATGCACCAGAGAACAGTGAATAATTACCATCCTCTTTATAACATCCCAGCTCATCTGACTCCCCCTCATGTTATCAGCTTTCCATGTCTCAGTTCTTTGCTTTGCAAAACACAACCGGTGATACTCATCTGCTGTGGAGGGGCATTGCAAAGATTGGTTTCTGTTTGCATGGCACGGTGAGTATGTAAAGGGCTCTGTGGGTGCGTCTATATGGGTCTCCGACTGAGCGCAGTCATTTAGTACTCGTCTAGCAAGTACTCACCAGTACTGCGCAGTCCCGGCAGCACACGGGTCATTTTTGACCCCAGTGAGCTGCCACGCAGTAGTGGTGGCATCGCAGTTAGTGCCTGCCGATGCCAGGTCACTGGAGCACATCACGATGGCGACATAGCATCTCATGTAGAGCTGCCCTGGAAGTCCTAACTGCTATTAATGATGCAATAATTATTTTTCATTACAATACAGACCTCACCCAAATACCCATACGCTCGATCCAGTCAGGATTTCTCCAGAAGTGAGAAAAACCTGCCACCTTCGTCACCTATCTGTCTCTTAAAGGCTCACTTCCTCACCTGTTTAAAATCCAGCGAGTACACAGGGATGCACCATCACAGCAACTAGTTTGCTGTTCCAGTCCACCAAGGGAAAGGTAAACTTTCCCCTGCAGGCACATCTCAATGAGTGAAAGCACCAGAGAGGAATTTCCAGTGGAAAAATACCATAGTTCAAACTCATGCACTTGAAGAAGGACCAACATTAATTTTAATAATGTTTTCCTTTGGCAGGTTTTTTTTCCCCCCCCTTCTGTGGGACTTGAATCAACAGGCCTTGGGTTCAAAAAGCAGCCGCTTTCATCACACAAGCAGATGTGTGTGTGTGTGGTAAGGGATGTGAAACATTAGTTTAGTAACAGCCCATTTTGCTGCCCTAAAAAGCCTTCAGCCACTGTCGGGAGAGATGCTTAGCACCTTGTTTTCATGACCCGGGCTGCATGCCTGGTTTGTAGTAGGTAGAGCAATTCAGCGAAACTTTTTGAGATTAAAGGGAACCTACTGTGGGGTCTGGTTATATGTTGCCTGGTGTGAAAGCACCAGGATTTGAGCAAAAACTCATGTCTTCAGTATTGTCTACCACCTCCTGCAGGAGATTTTGGTGGAATCATAGGAAAAAGGGTCTGCCTTAGGAGGTCATCTAGTCCAACCCTGGATTCAAAGCAGGATCATCTCTCTCTAAACCATTCCAGCCAAATGTCTGTCTCTCTTGCTCTTGAAAACTCACAGCCTCTCTCGCTAGGTATCTGCTCTAGTGCTTGAACCTCCATCACCGTGGCCCACTTCTTCCTAGTGTCCAGCCTAATTTCCCCCTTGTTGCAATCCCACCCCCAGCTGAAGGTCAAATTCAGGACCCAAGATTGCCAGCCAGCATATATGCCTGACATCTGACCCCATGCTTTGTGTGTCCTGCTCATTGTTCAGCCCATGACGTGGTGGTGGACTCCAGCTTTATCTCTTCCTGAACAAGATAAAAAAGAAAGTGCTTCATCCTTGCTCCAGGCTGCAAAGGCAGACTCCAGCCTGCTCCATATAAAGCCCAAAGCCAAGGGGCCATGCTGGCTGGTTGACAACACGCTAATTATTCAATTGAGCTGTTCGGAGACCTCTTTGTCGATACCTCCAGATAAAGAGAGACTCTATTTTACTGCTCCTCGCCGGAGCTTAATGACAGGTTGAGGGATATTAATTACCATAATTAGAGCTAACCAAACCTGTTTGGCTGGGATCTGGAGAGCGGTGGGTAGGGGGTCCTTTAACTTTTTCTGATCTCAGGCTGCAGAATGTTACCCCTGAAGAGCGAAGCCTGTCCCATTTCAGATGTAATTAAAAAGCTTTTGAGAAGCGCCTGCAATCCTGCAGCCCTTGGGAGAGGAGCTCTCTGATCCTTAATGGACTGTGCTGAAGGCAATGACAAATGCAGCGCTCCCATCCCCACCTGGAACAAGACCCAGCCGTGATGTGTTGATCATGCAGCGAGGAGGACCGCTCATTTCTACCGGAGGAATGGCCTTGTGATAGCATCCTGGGGCTCAAGATATTTTTGGGGGGGTGGGGAGGGGTTGTTGCTGGCCTCTTGCGTGACCCTGGGAAAGTCACTTAACCACTCTGTGGCTCAGCTCCCCCTTGGTAAAATGGGGGTCATCTCTTTCCTTTTCCCTCTTCCTTTTGCATGTGTCTTAGCTATTTATTTCTTACAAAAGCTGCTTACCAGGAACTGCCGCTTACATGATGCGTGCATGGCTTAGTATAATGGGGTCTTGGCTATAGAGTTGAGGTTCATGACTGGGGCTATAGGTACAGCTGTACTTGGAATAAATAATAGTAATTGGGTGAGGCTTCTGGGGTTTATGGTAATACATACAACTAATAGCAGCGCTGTTTATATTTTAGGAAGAGACCAGTGGAAAGCTGATTTCTAGTTATGACTGCAAGGGCAACATAATAGGATGCGTAGATGTTCATTTAGTATCCACAAGTTACTGAAGCACATCTATAAACCACTTGATAGAAGTAGTTTCAATGGAAGTATCTCTGGTCCTGGGAATCTCATGGCCTGTAGGGGAAGCATGGGGGTGGAGAGAGGGGGAGGCCTCTAAAAAGTTGCTGTTGCCCAAAACTGAATGTGGTTTTCAAACTTTTTAGACTCAAGGCATTCCGGGTCAGACTGAAGGCACCTGTCTATAAATTTTGTGAATTGATTGGCACCCCGTTAAAAAAAAACCCCAAACATATTTATTACAGTGCTTACCTTCTTGCATAGGGTCCAGGCAAGGAGAGCCTGAGCCTTCAAAGCATCTTCCTCTTCCCATCTGCATTGCCTGTGTCTTTCCCAAATGGAGGGTGAGTTAGCTTTACGGTTAATGAGTGAGGTCCTTTGGTCTGTGGTTGGCGAGAGATCAGACTATCTGATCCTAATGAACATTTTCATCATTTACCTCCCAGTAGCCTGGGAGGGCAAAGCATCTTTAAAAACCAGCATGTCATGAGCAAATGTTAAGAAATCCAAATACAAAAGGCACTGTTGATTATGCTAGAAACCAGAGTCTGAATTAGGTGCCATGTGTGTTCTGGTTTGCGTTGGCTCTGGTCCTAACTTTCTCTTCTAGCCAACAAGGAAAGAAATGGTGCTCACCTACCTTTCAGATTTAGATCAAAATGACCACCTTCTTCAAAAAACGTAGAGTAGATTAACAGGTGCTTTGAGGGATTAAAAGACACCCTCTGCCAGCACTGTGGTTGCTTCTCCTTATGGGAAAAAGACAGAAAAGTTGCACTCTTCAAAACCCCAAAGGACTGAAAGGATCATACGGTAGGCTCCTGTTGGTAACAGCTTCAGGTGGAACCATGTGGAGACTTGATTCTTTATGGATTAAGCAGCTCAGTCCTTTTTGGCACCGAACGTAAGAATTATTGGGCTAGATCAGGTCTCCGGTCCTTCAACTGAGTGTCCTTTCTGTGACATTACTAATAAAATGCCCATCATGAATGACAGTGAGGGGAAGTGGGGATGGGGCCACAGGGCATGGCATGGGAGTGGCCACGGCATGGGTTGTGCCCACAGGCTGTGTCCGCATGGCAGGGGGTGTGCTCTCAGGGTGTGGTGCAGGGTGTGTGGGGAGGTGTGGTGCATGGGGGGGCATGCCATGTGGATGTGTGGACAGGGTGGTGCGTGCCGCGGGGAGCAACCACGGTGCAGGGTGTGCCTGCTGGCTGCAGCTATATGGCATGGGGGGTGACTCCGGGTGTGGCACGAGGCACAAGGGGTACATGGTGCATGGCATGGGGGCGTGGCATGCGGCCGAGCGGAGTGGCATGGAGAGCAGCCATGGTGGGGGGAGCACCCGCTGGCTGTGTGGCATGAGGCATGGCACTGGTGCGTGGCGAAATGTGTGCATGGGAGGCATGGCACGCGGCCGCAGGGTGCCGCATGGGAAGTGGGCACAGAGGGTGCACCCTGCCCCAAGGCAGCATGCTGCAGCTGGTGGGCACTCCCACACCAGCTCCCTGCACAGCAGCCTGTGACTGCATGCCACGCCCCCTCCCTCCACACCCTCTCCCTGCCCAGTGTGCCCCATGGCCACAGCTGGCAGTCGCTTCCCTTGGAGCGGGCACAGCCACAGGGTGTCATGTGGGGAGCGGCTGCAGGGGGTGCTGTGCCCTCCCCCATGCCCCCTTCCATCACCTGCCCTCCTCCCCACGTGGCAGAGAACATCCTGGCCCCCACCTCTGCCTGGGTGTCTGTCAGTAAGATTTTGGGCTGCACATGCGCAGTTGGCCCACAGCGTTACAGACAGACAGACACATAGCCGGAAGTGCTACAGCTTTAATATATTAGAATTACCAAGTCTGAAGAAGCACATCTTGGGTAATCAGCCCTGAGGGTCCCATGTTATTCTCTTGTAGCTAGGCATTGACTTAAATCCTAAAGCATGCAGCTTTATTTCCCTTGCAAAGTTTTTGTGTGCGTTAAATATTGTAATAGTGTTATCCATACAAAAATCCTTGCCGAACAGTTGGCTTCAATGGTTTCTTGTAGCAAGAAGTCCCATGGTCTGTCATTAAAAGTAACACCATGGGGATTGTATTTTGTTACCTTTTAATTGTTTTAATATGAATATCAATGGGGCTTTCTGAAAGCTGGCTGGAAAAATCAAATCAAAACAGCATGTGTATGAGAAAACCAAGCACTAGAAATTATGAACAGCAAAACTAAGGGTGGAAAATCCTTGTAGGCAGCATTCCCTATCTAGTCTTCTATTGCCAGTGCAGGAATCCCTATTTGGTTTTGTCTCCAGTGTTTTGCTGGGTCTGGTTTTATGTTTCCAAGTGACGAGGCTTAGGGCACTTCTACACATGCAAATAAGTGTGACTAAATTTAATGTGCGTTAAGATAACGCACATTAAGATATTTCTGGCAGGTGGCTACACGTGCACTGACTTGGGACATAAATTATTCCCAAGTCCCTCCAGTCCTGCCATGTGCCCCTGTGGCCACTGGGGGGTGCTCCAGCTTCCAGTCACATGGCTGCCAGCACTTGGGACTAACTTTATTCCCAAACCCAAGGCAGGAGAGGTGGCCAGCCAGGAGCCCCGGGGCTGAGTCTGGGCCAGCCTCCTAGTGGTCAGGCAGACCTGACACTAAAGTTAGTGCTGGGTCATGTCTACATATGCATTAATGTGCTTTAACTAATTGCGTCTAAATTTGATACCTACATTTGCAGGTATCATATTTATTCATGATTAGCTTAAGTTAATGTGCGTTAAGGGCATGCACACGTAGATGTGTGTCTGTAATCCGCAGTATCTTAGGCTAATGCACATTAATGCATCTTGTGTAGATGCATCTTTCCACAACTTCTGTTGGTGGTGTTGCAAAGTCAAATCTATTGATCTAGGTTTAATTTCTCATGGATCACAATGATCCATGGCCTCATCACATCAAACCTGGATTACAGTGAGCTGTAGGGGACAGGCAGCTACTTGGAGCCTTGTGAGCACATGCAAGTGCTGCAGAAAGCCTGTTCATTGGCACACTGCATTTCCCTGTGTGTTGCTTTTCCCATCTGTAAAATGCTGAAGCAGCACAATGTGAATAATTGGGTTCTACGACTCAAAACTTTCCCAGTCAACCCCAGAAAGACATTTTCTTTGCTTTTTTTAATTTTTTTTATTTTTTGCATTTTGTTTATTTTTTAAACTTTCTTTTAATAAATGAAGGGCATGTGTATATGTCACAGTGCAATTCTGCATACACATACCTACAGTACTTCTAAATGGCTAGCTCAGGTACCTATGGCAGTATAAGTACATTAGCATGGCACTGTTCTCGGGCTAATTTTACTTGACCGATAGAGGCGTAGCAACCAGTTCTATCCCCTGAAAGGCAGCGGTGGCTGAGCTGGTAGAGGTGGTGTCTATCAATCTTCTTGTATCTCTTTTCAGGAGCTGCTCAGGTCTGGTATCCTGGTTGCCCACACCTAGTAATACTACTGCTGACAGGGCACAAGTGTCTCTGCACCGTGTTGGCTGGCATTACTCTAAAATGTGTGAAGTTTCCAAAGACTGTGCTTGCAAAAGGAAGAGGTGAATTCTTCCAGTTTGAAAATGGCGAAACAAAATTTTATGGCTTTAATTTTATTGTTGGCTGAAACTGCCGGTCACATTTGACCTAAAATAGATTTGGTCAACCTGAAGCTGAATTTTCTTAGTAGGAAAAGAAAAGTCCCTTAATGGAAAATTTGCTCAGCCCAATCTCCCAGCTTCTTACAAACATGTCCTGAGGATAGACTGGATCCTTTTTGCAAAAATGTTGGAAGACATTAAAGAGCTAATGGGACTCCAGAAGTGGAAGGCTTTTCCCATAACAAACTCTTTGGTGCAATATTCCCTTTTCTCTAGGCCAGTGGTGTGCTTAGGCTTTCCCAAACTCTTGTCCATTCAATGCTTTAAAACACCACCCCTAAATTGATTTTTGTAGATCTTATGGGACTCAGAAGTTGAGTCAAGCCAGACAACTCTTATTACACTTAACCATATGGTTATATATGCACTGTTATTGCATTTAACCATATATGCATAGCTACATATAAAACTCTAGTTTATTATATGATAGATCACACTCTTTGAAAAAAATAGTACCATGAAACAGACCACATCTTAAATATGTTCTGTACAAGGGTCAGAGGTAAGGCTGAATTTTCAAGCTCAACTCTGCATTTCCTCATTTTGCATGCCAGATTCTTTAATGACAGTGTTTCACTATTGTTCATATATTATTTGCATAGATTATGCATGGAGTGCATGATTGATGGTTGCACCTTTCAAGTTTCCTCAGTCTAATACTGGACAGCTGCATTGTTCCCAAGCAGTGCATCTTAAGAGAGATGTGCAGGTAATTATAAAAAAGTGATGATCAGAACTTTATTACCTAGCTTTTCTTCTCCTTCCTAGAAGCATGGACTGATTGAAAAATAGGGCAGGGAGGGACCTCTGGGCTAGGGACAGACATTCAAAGAGCCTGAGCCTGAATTAATTCAACCTTTGTGGGTTAGTCTAACCTGGCTAGGCTAAATCAGTTCTGTAACTGGACAGACATCACAGTGGCTCAGGCTAGAAGCCAGGGGCACTAGAGCAGCCCTCCTTTCACTTCCACAGAGCTGAAGCTGAGGGGGGTGTGGCCAGGCCCTGGCAGGAAGCTCTAATTATTCCCACCCCCTCCTGAACTGCCCAGCAGAAAATGTTTATCACCTCTAACTCAGTGGTTACTAACCCATTTGGAAAACAAAGCCTCTCTCCATCAACTAATGGAGTTCTTCTTAAACAGCTCTTCCAAGGAAGGACATTAAGCTACCTGTTGATTAGCTCCAAAAAGCCGGTCTGCCTGTTGTCTCCCACAGCATGGACTGAAGCTAATGTGGTCTGCTAGCTAATGCTGAAGTGTCTGTGTAAGGCAGAGTGGAGTGTGAGATAATCCCTGCTTTATAGGCAGATGCTCTGTGCCTGCAAATCTCTGCCAGAGTTCTGGCCAGGGAGCAGAGGGGAGGGGCTAGTCCTGCTGTAGAGCAGAGAGCCCCACCCAGCCCAGAGATCATGCTGGGATGCTGGGGTATCTGGTTTATCTTAAACCAGCAAGGGTTCTGGGAGAGACACTGCATAAACTAGTTTGACCCAAATCACTTAAATCTCATACTACATTCAACCAGGTTTATCTCAAACTGGTTTCAGCCATTTTCAACCTGGTTTATGTGCATTGAACATCTGTTCTGTTACCGGTTTAAACTAGCTTCTGATCACTTAGGTGGGTTTCTGTGTAAAGTCTGTTCCTAGGACTGGAGGGCATCTAGTCCAACCTTCTGTCTGAGGCAGGATCATCCCCATCCAAACCACCCTATACAAATCCTTGTCTAACTTATTATTAAAACTACACAGTAAACCCTGTCACACAACCAAAAGGCATTGTAACCTGCCAAAGGTAAGGTAAAGAAATAATAGTGCCCAGTGTCTTGCTGTTGCAAGGGTTGTTAAAATATGCTTGAGAGATCCAGCGAAGAAGGCTACAGAGGAAGGCAAACCCCCTGTCTCCCTCTCCCTCACTGTCCATACCAATCTGACTATGGGGTAAAATTCCTTCCTGACCCCAAATGTGGTGATCAATCTGACCCTGAGTGGAAGGCAAGACCCTCTAGCCAGGAACCTCTGGGTTTTAGCAGTGGCAGGATTGGGACACCCCAGTCAAAATCCCCAGTCTTGGCTCCAGCCAACACCCAAAGCTTCTGAGGAAGGCAGCCTGTATAGCAACAGGAGGGGGAACAAGTTCTTGCTAGCCCCATGTGGCAACCAGCAAAGCTCAGAAGCATGGGAAATACCCATAGTGTAACATAGGCATAGCTACTCCTAAATCATCTCTGACCAACGCTTATCCAACCTTTTTTTGAACAACTTCCATGATGGAGCTTCCACAACTTCCCTAGGCATCTATTATAATGCCTCACAGCTTTAACAGTGAAGACATTTTTTCTTGATATCCAATCTAAACCTATCCCAGTGATGCATCTGCCCAGGCTAGTTGACTGGGAACTACTATGAGATCTTGACCTCTGCCTCTCCAGGTCATGCAAAGCGTGGCTCTGGGCTGTAAATATTGGGCCAGACTTCCTGATAAATGGCAGAGCTTGGTCTTTGCAGGTGTGTGGGGACTGCAGCTTCCATCCCCGTCATGTGGAAACGTTTTGCAGATATTCATTAAATTATTGATGGGGCACTGTCATGAGAAGACATTAAAGGCCATTGAGTTGTAGGCCCTGGTGTTTTGTCTACTCCTGCTGCAAGGTACCAGCCAGAATGAGTAAATCAGAATCTAGCTATATGTGTGTTAATAGATTTTCATCAGGTCCAGAAGAGACCTTTATAATAATAAAATAGACTGACCTCCCACCTCACCAGGCCCAGGATCCTCACCTAGTAATCCCTGCGTCCAGCCCATACCTTCTGGTTGCAATGCTGGGTCTCTTTTAGATGCAATCACTCCTGATTTTAAGAGCCCAAGTGAGGGAGGATTTGTCACGCCCTCTCAGGACATTGTGCTAATGATTAATTATCCAAATCCTTCCACATTTGTGCCTAATTTCTTGGCTGAATATGGTCTAGTTTCAGCTTCCAGCTCTTGAATCTGTTTTATGCATTTTGCTACATGAAAGGGCCCTCTTCTATGAGAAACTACCTCCCCATGTAAGGACTTCTGGGATTACCTCTCACGCTCTTCTTTATTAGGATTCTCTAGTCTTTTACCCAGGGGCAGTTTTCCAGAACTCACAAGTCTTTCCAGTTTGCCCAAAAAGTCAATGGTGCAGTCACTAGTTCACATCCCTGATCACCTGAGTCCAAGCCCTGTGCCAGCAACTTCATCCAGGGGCAGATTCAGATTGGGTGCAGTAGAGTGAATGCAGTCCCCCTTTTGGGCTGGACTGGGCTGTAGGAGCCTCTAAGGACTTTTTTGAAGTCCACAAAAGTGGGTGAAAATTCCCACTCTGTTCCCTCTCCTCCTCTTCCCCCACCTCCCCTTCCTGCTGTCACTGTTGCTGTCCCAAATAAGCCCAGGCCCTTACCTCCCCTGCCTGGGGGCCTGGGCTCATCTGGGACAGCAACAGTGACAGCAGCCATGGTGAGCTCCTCACCCCCTCTCTTCTCCTGGAGGGACAAGGCAGATGGGGGAACTCAGCCTGCACCCATTGCTGCTGCTGCTGCTGCTCTCCCAGCTGAGCCCGGCTCTTGCACAGCCTAGCTGGGGCAGCTCTGAAGCTTTCCTGTCTTAGGACAGTGGGGAAAGTAGCAGCAATGGGGAGGGAAGAGGATGGGATGTGTGTTTGAGCACAGAAGGGAAGGGAGGCTCTTACTTGCTTTGGGGACTTAAAAAAAGTCCCCAGCGGCCCTCACAGTGCAGTCTGCCTGCACCAGTGGGGGAGGAAGAGGCTGCAAGAGTGGGGTACGGCCACCTCCCATACCCCCCTTTGCCAAATCCTGGATCCACCCCGGCCTTCTCCTCCCAATGAAAATTGCCCTGAACTTGCAGTTTCTCCAGCAGTTTTTTTGTGTTTGAAGCTCTGTGATGCTCACTTCAGGCAGCTTTGCCTGGGTGACCTCCAGGTAACTATTTGAACAAGTGCATTTGCTTGTTTTGCCTATTCTAAACCAGCTTAACTCTTTGCTGGCTCTTGGGATCCTTTGTTGACAAGAGAGCTGTTTGATTGTGAAATGCTGAGGACTGCCATTCCAGCAGGTTAGAAATTCAGCGTTAGAGATCTCCTGGCTAGGCCCTGTAGTTTGCTTGGTGAATTGCTTCCTTGCCTCTCATCTTACCAGAAAATAAATGTGCTGTGTCTTTAATTCTGCCCTTTGAAGCCTTTTCTTTCCCTTTCTTTTTTTTTTTTAAGACTTCGCTCCAGCAAACACCTGTATTGCCACTGAAAGGCTTTTGCTAATATATATTTTTCCCCTGTTCTTGATCACACCTGTCTAGCTTTGGGCAAAATTAAATACTCACATAGCTGCCAGAGGTATGGTTCTTGGCTGACTTGAGCTACTGTATGTAAAGATCTCCAAAGAAATGTCAGCTTGCTATATTGAACCATACTGAAAAGTTGCCTGGCAGTCATGTTTAAAAGGGGACCAGCTCCTTCTCTGGAGCTGCCAACGGGTTGAAAAGGGCACTTGGCTTTGGAGGCTTTTACTTGACAGTGTGAGTTTCACGTTGTTGTTTTGCTGCAAAAATAATTAGTGTCTCACAGTGCCCTGCCAGCCTGAAGGCTTCCAGTCTTCTCTGCTTGGGTGCACACATGTGCAGACTTGCTTGCACACAGGGACATGCAAATTGCTTCAACCACCATGTGAAATGCAGCTGCCTCTGGTGTGGAAGGCAGTATGTGGGTAACCACCTAGAACAGTGCTGATTGAAAGCACTGTGGAGCTGATATACATGATCCCTCCTCTATAGGCACTTGTTTTCACTGTGAGTGAACCATCCCCTTGTATAAGGGATTGGAGTATAGTTTATACCTCTCAACTTCTGCATGTAAGTTGAGGCACAGACTTTGCAGCAGCTCTCTTCTCTGCAGGAACTTCTACTGTGTGTAGGCAGCATCTGACAGCTTCTGCATCTCTCGTGTTGAAAAAACTGGCTATTGTGACTGGGAAAGTAATTAGCAGTGGGTGAAAGGTTATTGTTAATAATCCTGAGGCCACACTGTCCTGTAATTTAAAATATGAATATTTTTTCTTCCCCTCCAAATCCTCTCCGGTTGCTCACAGGTGTTAATTATATTTGGTTCTTGGGCCTATTGTATGTGTTCCTCTAAATGTGTCTCTATGCAAACCCTGATACCCAGCTAACAAGGTACAACTTTCCATTTCCTTCTTTCAAGATGAACCCAATGGAAATGCAGCTACGGTCATCCCTGGTCTTTGGAGGGGCAGGGGATGTGAGGAAAGTCTTTAAAAAACACATCTAGGTCAGAGTTTTACTAGACATCTTGGTCACGAACGGCCCACACCCAAACCCACATCTGAATGTCCTCACCCTTTGGTTTTGATCCTGAACTGCACCCAAAGGACCAATGCAGCTGGCATCACTTCCAGCACCCAAGATGTCCCATATACGAGGTACAAAAGTGATATACTGAGGTTAAGTGACTGGTGCAAGACAGAGTGAAAATCAAAGACAGGACAAGGATTCAGCTGCTCCCGAGAAAGACCAAAATCTCACTGAGATGAGCAGCTGCAGAGCTGACGTCCTTGGCAGGATGCTTCCCCCTGGATGGGATGGTTTTATTTTCTGCCTCGAGACGGCACATTTCACAGCCAAGAAAGCAACCAAATGCTCCCACAGCTTTGCAGACAGGAACTTTTCCTGTGGCAGAGAGATCCCATATTCTAAGCAAACCCCCCTCGTAAAAGCAGCATGGAGCCCTCCAGGATTTTATACAGGTGGGGGAGATGCAGGACGTTAGCATGCGTACGTGGCCTCGCTGATCAAATGACTTGATTTAGAGCCTGTCACCCATTTTCAAAGGTCCCCAAAAAGCTGTGTGACGGGGATGGATCATCAAGGACTACAAGATCCATCTCTGTGATGGCAACAAAAGACTACATTAGCATCAGCGTGAGAAAGTACCTCTTTCCCATGCCCCTTCTCTAAAGAAGGCTGCTTTCAGGTACAACAAGTTTTTATGGCAGGACTGCAAGTGATTTTTAAGGACCAAACTACCTCTTTAGGTTCTTGGCTAAAGTGATGTTGCACGCTAAGAAAGGACATACCCATTTGACACCTATGCGCAAACCCTTCTCATGCTATCATATGGCCAAAGATGCTTGAAGGCCTGCACACCTTGAAGGCCTTGCCACCCTTGTTCACCCCAACCTCACATGTGAACTGCCCCATGCTAACCCTTGCCTACACCGCCATACTTGCACTGTGTTCATAAAACATACATCCTTTCTGGTATACACTGGGTACGTCTCCACATGTACTTTAATGTGCATTAGCCTATTTTAAAGTGCATTAAAGCATCCCAAAAAACCTGTGCTCTTTTGCTAGTGCGCATTAAAATAGGCTAGTTTGCCTTTTTTCTAGTATCTCACAATGGAGGTACTTACTGCGCTTTACCAAAAGTGCATTAATGAATGTGTAGACGTACCCGGTGGCATATGTTAGCACTAAAACACACTCCTGCTCCAAAACACATGCATACACATACACACAATCCCTCTCTCATATACATTCAAATACAGCATTAGTGTTCATACACATTGGGTACATCTACATGAGATGAGTTAATGTGCATTAGTCTAATTTAACGCACATTAAAAATGGTGAAATTAGGCTAATCGCACCTAAATTTGATACCTGCAAGTGCAGGTGTCAAATTTGAGTGTGATTAGTTAAAGTGCATTAATGCAAGTGTAGCTGCAACCTGGCACTAGCGTGCTAGGGGGACATGGCAGAGCTGGAGGGACTTGGCACTAACACTGTTGTCTACTGTGTTGCAGAGGGCATGACCTCAAACATAATAGCCTTAACCTGAAGCATTGCATTAGATTCCACTTTATCGCTGAGGATCAGAAATATGTGTGCTGCTCATGGCTGAGAAAGGGATGCTTTTGTGATGCTTGAAGAATTTTTGGAACCCAGAGCTATTTTTGTGTTAAACACTTTTTCCCCCCTTGCTTTTTGGTGAAAGTTTCAGTAGCATATGGGCCAAGTAGGACCCTAAATCACAGTTGATTATGGTACTCAGGTTCCTGACAATACCCTTAAGAGAACGGTGCTTTTTGGCTAATTCCATACACTGATGACAATGTCCCAGCCTTAGTAGATTGTAGTTCTTTCCATATTGCTGGTAGGTTCAAATTCCTCTATAATTATTCCTTGGGTTTCTGCAATCGAGTAACTTCCCCCATCATAATCAGCATATGCAAGTCCTCCGCTTCTACTGAGACCTAAAATGTGTGCTTAACTTTGAGCCCCCAATTGAACAAAGTGTTATCTCATTGATTGAGGTGATTGCTTCATACATACCAGTTGAAAAGGGAATTTTTTTTGCACCAAATGTGTTTTTTCCCCTCATGCATAGCCACCCAGCATCTGCAGTTGGCCTATGAAAATCTATGAAACCGCTCTACCAGATCAGCCAAGTAGGAACCAGAAGCAGCAACACAAAAGGTAGAAAGTGGGCATGTGAATTCATATATGTATGTATGTGTAATGCATGTGGATGTTATAGGCAGACAAAGTTCTTTGGGTGAATCTGATATCTTTTATTAGACCAACTCAAACAGTTGGAAATATTCTTCTTTGCAAACTTCCAGGCACACGCACCCTGCCTCAGGAAAGCATCTCCACTTGGTGTGCGCGCTCTTCCCGGATGGATTGAATAGTAAAGAAGCCAGGGTCTGGTATGCACGCAAGAAAGCCAGTCGATGGCAATGTGTATTATATATATGCCCAGGCTTTGCTATCATAATCATTACAGGACTGTCACAGTCATGAATGACAGCAGGACTTAAAAGACCTAAAACATCTCTAAGGGCAAAGGGCAGAAATCCAGCTGCACGAGCTACAGAGGAGATCTCCCTATTGGCCACAGCTGGCAAGATCTGTGGGGTTTTCCTGACCACTGTTGCACTGACTGGACCCCGCGGTGGATTCTGGACCAACTCTGAATGGATCCCCCAGCATGTGTATGTGTCTATAGATACACATTACGTACCATTTACACCTGTAGTACCAGATGTAACCTATGTGCCAGATTCTCTTCCACTTATTAGATGTATAAGTGGACTTAAATGCCTAAGAGGTGGAATCGAATCTGACTCTCAGTGAGCAGGAATTTGAATTGAATTTGAAATGAGGAAAGAAGGAGATATGCAAAGCAAACATGCCATAATAGCAATGCCCCTGCATAGGTTGTTATTTTGGGGGGGCGGTGATCTATGCAGCTGAACTTGTGGATCAAGAATTGGTTTGACATCTCCCATGCCCAAATACTAGTACCGTTGCTCAGTTCCCATACATCAACACTAATCCCAGGCTCCATGCACAAAATATTTACTAAATGCATGCAAAATGGAGGTATGACCCACAGCATAATGATGTGTGGGCTCTGACTCTGTAGAAACTACTACAAGTCAATAGTAGTAGTTGTAGCAGCTGTCTACATCTTTGAGACTAAATCCATGAAGGCTTCTGTCCCTCTCAGCTGTGGGTGGTATAAACCTCAATCTGCAAGGGTTGATGTCTGCTTTTTTTTTTTATTTTTTATTTTGGCTTGATTTATAGGCACTTCTGCAGAGTAACTGGCCACCGTGGCTTTGTGCTGCCCTGACTGGCAGCAGGGTTTGTCTCGAGTCGTCTGTCCCGTGACCTCTCTCTGGAACGGTCGGTGTACTGTACAGACACGTGAAGAGATAATGGCGGCAGCTTATGAGCTGCCAGCTTTAATAGCCTGCATGATTTAGTACAAGGAGCTCTCTCAGGCAGGTTGCACGCAGACTGAAAAGCTGTTAGACAGAAAGGAGCAGGCAAGCTACAGCTTCAGATCCATCCTACCAGGTTAAAATGGATAAGCTAAGAAAGAGACACGTTGACAATGAGGCCATTGATTTGGAGAGGGGTCTGCCACGTAGATAGGAGATAATGAAGGGGGAGGCAGGAGAAAGGAAGATGAGCGTGCCGTCTGGGAGAGGTGAAAGTCCCCACTTGGCCTCGCAGGACTTGGAGGCCTCCTTTGCTCCTTGCAAGACCGCAAGACAGACGAAGGAAAATGCATTGCTGCAGCTTCCTCGCTATTAGGAGTAACTCCTCAGCCAGAACTGGTGTTACCCTTGGATATTATTGCAGTCTGTTTTGGAGGAGGAAACATTAGCTTTGCAGGCAGCGGAGCAGTAGGTTCTCAGAAGGGCTGTAAACAGGGATAAGGCTGATTTTCAGAGAACAAACGCAACATCATTGCACTGGAAAAGATCATTGCAATTATTTGCTGATAGCAAGGGTCCCACCTGAGGATCAGGGCCTTATTGTGCTGGTGCTGTATGGACAGCCTGCAAAGAAGACATGCAACAAAGAGAATATGCAATATGGGGTCAAAATAGACAAATAGGAAGTGGCTGCTTGTAGTTGTACGGGGGGTGACCCTGGAAGTTGCTCCTAATTCTGTGGTGTTTGCTTCCATCTAGGTTCATTCCCTGATGCTCGTGGATTTGTACCTGTGATTAATTTAGTCAACGGGATTTAATTCTCTTTGCATCTGAACAATCAGGTACGTTGGATAGAAAAAAACCGCACAAATGACATGTGCTACACAGACAGAGGGCTACCCTTCAAACCCACAGAAATTCCCTCTTCCCCAAATATGGCTGAACTCAGGCTTAAATAAAGGTCTGGATTAAGTTTGCATTCATGTTTAATCCAAATATATGCAGGAATTGCTTATCACAAAAAAGTAGTCGCCTGAGACAGTGTGGAGACGGAAAAGGAGAGACATTTTCTATTGCGGTGTGCTAAATAGGAGGGAGTAGGGGGAAGAAGGGTTCAAATGATCATCAGGGAAATTAAAACTGGGCATAACCCTGGAAGCAAGGAAAGGATCTGGGAAGCTGGCATCATGCTACATACCAGCAAGCCAACAAGTTGGGAATGATCAAAGGCCTCATAAGGGACTATAGTGTGAAGGGTGAAGCCCTGTCATCGAAGGTATGTCTGACAGCATCTGCCCCTCCTAAAGACTGGAGAGATCCATCTTCATAGGCTGCAAACAGATGTTGCCTTTCTTCCTCCATAAAAATGTTTACGGTGGGACAAAACCTGAGTGAACAGACATGTTAGCCATTTGTTGGGCTGCAGATGCCCACATTTGGGAGCATGATGATCCCTAGTCATAGTTTGTGCTGCCTTTTTGTGATGCACTTCTGTTCACTTATGGCAGGAGAGCATAGGCAGCCTGGGGCTGGTGCTCCCAGCGCTTCAAGGGACCGATCCTAAGTGCCTCAGGAAGTTCACAGCACCTGTAGCCGTTGTCGTGCAGGATTGGTCCCTGAAGCCCCAGGACTGGCAGGGGCCAGACCCGTGAGACAACAGCCCTGGCGACATCTGTAGATACCAACAAAGCACATCACATCCTGACACAGCTGATCCCACTCCCAACACAATGGCTGATTATACCCGCGCTGTACTGACAGTACCTAAAAAAGCCAGCTCTTTACGCAATTAAGCTCTTTAAGCTTCATGTAGTGATATGAATTGAAGTGTGTGTGATTGAGAGAGGCATCCAGGTGGTAGCTATATTGGTCTAGAGGAAAAAGGACTCAAAACTCGTGGAAGAGGTGATATCTTTTATTAGACCAACTAGATATTTGCAAACAAATTATGTTTTTCTTTTGCAAGCTTTCCGGCATGCTCGCCCTTCATCAGGCAGAGGAGAGAGCAGAGATTGTAAAGGTCCTCTTAGGTAGAAATGAAAATTCATCTTGCACGGGAGCGCTGAAGGTATAGTTGAGAGAGGGCATCTCCATCACTCGTGTTAGGGTGATCGAAATGCCCATCTCTGAGGGCATTCAGCAGAACTACATTGGGCAAAAAATGCAGGACTCAGTAATCTAAGGTAGTTCACCCAAGGAGGTGAACTAACTTAGATTAGGAACAGGTTCACCCAATCTGTCAAACCCATCTATGCCTTCAGAGTGCATCCCTGGGCCTGAGAGAGCCCAGCTCCTTGCCCCAGGGCTGTGCTCTTCCTCCTCCACTGACCCTGATGGGTGAGTTGCTTGCTCCAGTTTCCCTGCATGGCCCCTGGGACCGGCAAATACCTGTACACATCGTTTCTTGTCTATGTTCACATGACTTAAAATAAGTCCTGTAAATGTAGTCCTCATGCAGTCACCTAGAGAGAGCAAGAGAGGCAGAAGATGGGAATGACTGTGAGCGAGGCCCTCCATCCAGCGTGAAGAAAGTTGTCGTCTACCATTGTCTGGAGACAGTTGACATATTTTGAGGTGCTTGTGAGACAGAATGACAGTCGTCAAAGAGGTAGAAATGACTCCTTCAATTATCTTGTCCCTGCATGATTGTTTTCTTTATCATACGTGGCATTGCTATGTCCAGTCTGGTTTGACTGAATTGCAGCAATGAGGCTTCAATCGGTTCCTTCAAGGGACAATCCCACAGGATGCGTCTACACAAGATAGTAACTGCGTAGTAGCTTAATAACACTGTGCCAGGCAAAACCCATGCTAATACACTACTGCGCAGTAATATTAGGCTACTGTGCAGTTAGCATCCAAAAACCCGTGCGCCAGCACTACTGCACAGCAGCGCAAGTTACTGCTCATTGATGTATTACTGGGTTATACAAGTACTCAACTTAATGTACAGCAACTACGGTGCCTTAATGAACGTGTAGACACATCCACAGTCTTTTAATGTTCCTGGTTGTGGGGAATTTACCTCTTTCATTCAGCATGTCTTTTCCTGTTCATAACCCCCATTCATAGTTTTAAATAAGATAAGGCTAAGGGAGACTGCTGTGAATGTCTTGTTTGAACTCATTTATATTCGATCCCTAGGACTACCTGGGATTAATTCTTGGTTGAACTAGAGCCTATCAATTAGAAAAAGATCTAACCTGGATCTCAAAGGGAATCCATCACAACCCTTGGTAAACTGATAGTCTCAGTTAGTTCAGCCTTAGCTTCCAGTCATTGGACCTTGTTATACTGTGGCTGCTGGACTGGGGTGGCCTCTGTTACCAAATTTCTCTTCTCCACGTAGGTACCGACAAATTGTGATCTACTTCTTGACCTTCTTTTCATAAATTAAATGGATTTCACTCTCTGGGTCTTTCACAAGGTGGATTCCCTTTGGTCTTGTAAGGCTTTATTATACACCTCCTCATTGTCCTTCACTTAGCAAAAGATAGATTTCTCCTTCTGCCATTGTCCTTCCCTTAATTGCTACAGTTTCTATCTTTTGATCAATAGTCACTAATACTATATCCCCTTTCCTCCATTTTTATATGCTTTTTCTTGTTGCAATAAGAAGTGCTTAGCTCTCTTGAACGCCAATCCAGCCCTGTAGCACTGTGCTATAGCATGCAGCCTTGCGTGTGTCTGTGTGCGCTTACACAAGCACGCACAAATCTCTGAGTATTCCCAATCAGCCCGTCTCTCTGATATTTCATCATGTCCTACAGTAGTTCTCCAGTCTCCCTTAGTCAACCTTTGGCCAGTGCATGCTGGCTTTCCAAGGTCATCAGGGACAGGTGATGGGTATGGAATATAAGCAGGTGATGAACTCTCCAAGTCTGTGCCATGATTTGAGTCTAATGAAGTTAGTAATGACAGCAGGCATAATTGAAAACCCTCCTGGCTCTTATTTGACTCTACAACTCATTTTACTGGGACTTAGACCTACTTCTGTGTCGGGCTGCCCTGAAAGATGGCATTGTGTGCCCAGCTTCCAGCTCGAGTTTGAGAAGTAGCAGCCTGGATAGCGGAGCTGTTCATTCCACAGCCCCAAATCCTGTAGCGGGTCCTTTCTGAATGCCTCACTCCACAAAGCCATGTCCTCAGGCCATAGGAGCCCATGTTTAATTAGGGACTTTGGCATCCAGCTACCTCGAAGCTTTGCATCGGTGTATCAGTTTCATAGCCTTGCCTGCCTGACTCAGGTAGTACTAATTAAACTCTAGCAGCAGTGGTGACTGCCCAGCCAGTTTTCAGTACAGGCTAATAATCATGCCCGAGGCCTGGGTCACTTATGCACACCCACCTTGAAGGGCCCTATTCTCCATCCCTTTCTGTGGTCATTTGCCCAGGCGCCAAGCAAGAAGCTGCCACTGACAGAGGTGAATGGGGACTTCTGGTTTTGAAAGAGCATTGTGTTCATTTTGAAGAGATTTATATGCCTGATCCAATGGGCTGGAAGTCAGTGGGCTCATCTATGCTACTTTGTGCCAACCTTGGGCTCTGCCTCCATGTTGCCCCCCTCATAGATTTCATAGATTTCATAGACATCAGGGCTGGAAGGGACCTCGGGAGATCATCGAGTGCAGCCCCCTGCCCAAAGGGCAGGAAGTCAGCTGGGGTCATAAGATCCCAGCAAGATAAGCATCCAATTTACTCTTGACCAGCAAGATAAGCATCCAATTTACTCTTGACAACCCTCAGTTGTGTCGCTGTTTGGGGCTCCAAGGTGCCCATTTCCAGGATCTGGGGTATGCGGAGCTGGAGTGACCGGGCGAGGTTTGCTTCAGCCTGGCACTCGGGTTCAGAGGGGAGGTGGCAAAGACCTTCCTGGGCTGTGTCTTGGGCTGTAATTGGCTTTACATCAGTCTCCCTATTTATTCCCACTTGTGGCAGCAGCCTCCAGGCCAGCCAGTCTGCTATGGAAAGCCTCCCAGTTCTTGCACTCTCCGTTTTCTTGGTTCCTGATCCTGGTTTTGGCTTGTTTCTGGACTTTGGCTTTGGATTTAACCCCTGTGGATCTATTTCCCGGTTTCTGAGCCTGGCTTGGCTCTGCCCTCAGACTTCGCCCTGTGGACTGTCCTGCTTATTTAGTAATTCAGCATCTGATTCCTGGATCTGGTGCCTGTCCTGTCTTGTGCGCCCTGCCCCTGGATTTTCCTCTAGACCTGGTACTTCATCTCCAGTCCCTGGCTCCCAGCTACCTCTCAGTGGCCTAACCATTACCAGACTGCCTGCAAACCAGCCCCTCGCATCTACTCTCTGTGAGGTTGAGGACCTGTTGGCCTAAGCTTTGATTCAAGCCTACTAGAAACACTGAGGTGATTCTTGCAAAGAGGCCTCTAACAATCTGAGTTATCATTTCCTGTAGCCTCCAAGCCATGCCCAATTAGAGAATGAGCCAAAGAAATAACAACATCCCTGATTTTTATGGCCAGAAGGTAACGTCACGATTCTTTGATCCAGTCTCCAGCCTTGGACAGGACAGGGGACCTCACCTAGAGTTTCCCATATCAAGTCCATACTTTATAGTGGAGCTAACATGTCTGTTTTAAGAAGACAGCTAGTGTGGATTCAAAGACAGGAGAATCCAAAGCACTTCTAGCTACATGGCTCCAATATCCAATTCCAACCCCTCCCTGCCATTAAATAATCAGTGTTTTATTTTGAATCTGGATGTGCATGCCCACCACTGGATCTTGCTATACTCACTTTCATATGCTGGGGCAAAGAGCCCCCTGCTAGCAATGGTTAAAAAACAGACAACCAGATGAATGTGACCCTGATTAGGCTGGATTTGACTAGCACCAAAACAGACATAGCCTAGTCATACGCACTAGGCTTAAATGGCAACTAAGTCAAATTAGCCGCAATGGTTCTGAGGCACAGTGTTAATTTGGATAATTCATAGGTACTTAATGTGAGGCACTGAGCTTTAGTTGTCTGTAACGGCTGGATGGATTCAGCACAGAGTTTGTCTGTTTTTATCCAAAGATCCTTGTACCTTATCAGTTCAGAGCTGGGAGACTCTCTTGATCCCCACAGAGCCCAAGCCTTTAGGTAGGTTTTAGTTGCACCGAACTCACACCGACAACATCAAGTCCTTCACAAAGCGCAGCACCCATAGCCATCATCCCTTGAAAATGTGGCAAGGGTAGTGATGTTGCCCGGCTTTGTGGTTAGAGCACAATGTCTTAATCACCTAGCTTTGTGGTTTGATGGTGTCCAGCTTTCTGGTTAGAGACAATGTCTTAATCACCAAGCTATAGAGTAGGCTGGCTTGGGGCATCCTCCCCTTATAGATCATGGCCCCATAAGACTACCAAGGGTCGGGGAGCCATGGGATGAGGAGAGGAATGAAACCAGAGCCTGAATGGCCCAGAGAGGGAGGTGTCTTGGGAGTTGTTTTCCCTGTTGCCAGGATCATTTAAGCATTTTCCATTAGGCAGTCATTGATTACGAAACCCTTGGCTGTGTGGACCAGGTCCCAGTCCCACCCTTCCCTCTCCCATGACTGCATGTAGTCCTGCTCCTCATCCAGCCCCATGAATCCTGCAGTCTTGGCTACACCATGGGCCAGCTTCTTCCAGCATGGAGAGTGCCCAGATTTAAGCTCAGTGATACTTAAATAGCAATTCCTGCTTCTCATAGGTAGAACAGTAGAAAATGAGGGTTGAAGGGACCGCAAGAGGTCACATCTAGTCCAACCTCCTGCTCAAAGCAGGACCAGCCCCAACTACATCATCCGAGCCAAGGCTTTGTCTAGCCGGGTCTTAAACACCTCCAAGGATGGAGAGTCCACTACCTCTCTGGGTAACCTCCAAGGATGGAGACTCCACAATATACAATCGTAGACAATGAGGGTTGGTAGGTACCTCAGGAGGTCACATCTAGTCCAACCCCCTGCTCCAAGCAGGACCAGCCCCAACTACATCACCCCAGCCTGGGCTTTGTTGAGCCAGGTCTTCAAAACCTCCAAGGATGGAGACTCCACCACCTCTTTGGGTAACGTATTGTGGTGCTTTACTACCCTCCTAGTGAGAAAGTTCTTCTGAATATCTACCCTAAACTTCCCTTGCTGCAACTTGAAGGTGCTGAGATGCTTCACTCCTAATGCAATCAGTGAGGGCTGGGTGCTTGTGCACCATTTAGAATCTGGGCCTACAGTCTTCAGTGTCTTCCCAGGTGACTCTCCTACTACAGTGATTGTGATGGGGGACCTGTAGTTGTCCCAGTGACATAACCGTAACCAAATGATCGAGAGCATTGTTAGGTGAGGGTTTACTGAACGACAAGAGAACAAAACACAAACCAGACCCTGAACTGAACTGCCATTGGAAACTGAATCCAAATCTTTTTCATGGTGAGAGGGATGTTCAGAAAAGGTCAGGCAGTTCCCTCTCCAGCCCCATGGATTATTACTCTTGGTGGTCCTGGTTTGGGGAGGGCTTGCCCATACGCTGCAGGAGAAAGTTTCCAATTTGTTGACTGCAAAGTGGGAAGTATCTCAGGTCTTTCCCCAGCTCATGTTTCCCATGCATCCCAGGCCAGCTTAGCTGAGGTGAGAAGTTCAGAATTAGCCTTCCAAGCCTTGGGTGCCAGTTTGAACCAAGCCTATTCCCTTCTTCATCTTCCTGGTAAATGGTTTTATTGCCAGTAACATTTGGCAAGCAAGCAAATTGTGCTGTAAAATGCAGCCAGCAGCATCACTCCATCTTCCTGGGGGGAAAACGGCTCAATTTGTGTAAGAGGAAGCAGGGGCAGGGGTCTGATCCATGCCCTCTAGACTCAATGGAAGACATCTCTCCAATGGGATTAGTGTCCTTGCGCTGGGCTGGTCACAGAGTATAAGCCTTTTGCACCATGCTCATCCTATAGAGGCTCGAGGACTACCAGGGACTGCTCCCTTCATTCGGACAGGGTGTGGGGAGTTGCTCCAAAGCAGCTGAAAAGGCTGAGGTGGAAGCCCTCCTCCTGGAGCTCAAGGAAGCATGTGCCCAAACCCCTTCCAGCTGGTTTTCAGCATAGTGTCTTATCTGGTTCGTGTGCATGGGTGTAACCAGAAGTAGCTCTTGCACCTCTGAGTTAGCTTTGGCTGGGGTCGGGCTCAGCTTTTAAAGAGAAACCACATCACAGAGGGCACAAAATGTTTCTCCAGGAGCAAAGTGCCCTACCTTCAGATGCACAGGACAAGCAGATCTATCTGCCGCAGCGGCCACCTGGCCGCTGCCTGGAGTATTGCACTACCCCAGTGCCACAAAACTGGAAATCTTCATCTTCAGTTCAGTGGATCTACTCTCTGCCTTCAGCGAGCTGCGTGTGTGAGGCAGGATTAGCTCCCATGTTTCCCATGCCGTGTTGTTTGCGGAGGTGATTTGTTAATGCTTGTTCCAAACCCCACTGCAGGCACTGGGAATCTTTCCACTGAGCGCTTATCATTGGGGAATCTGCCATATTTTGCCAAATTTGACAGAGAGTTCTTGTTTACATCTCTGATTTAAAGAAAAAGGCCTGTATAGTGACAGCCCAAAACCTGGGGCCTCATTTCTAGCCAGTCTCCATTTGATGCTTCCTGTCAGAGGAGCACATCTGCCACGCTTTGCACCCGCCCTCTCTGTAGGATGCTTTACTCTTTGCTTGTCATGCTTTAATGCTGCACCTCAGGACCTGGGATTCAGCCAGAAGTGAAGTAGTAATGAATTAGAGTCCTAACCAGCATCCAAGGACCATAGGCTGAGCTGGCATAAAATAACATTTTTCCATTGAAGTCAGTTGGAGCCTTGCTGGTTACACCCACTGAGGATCTGGCTGTAGGGGTTTTAGATGACTTACCCCATATTCTGTCAAGACAACAACAGGCTGCAGCAGGTAAGTTTTCCTTGATACATGGTACCTGGCTGCAGAAGACATGTTTCACCTTGATGTTCAATTTTTAGTACACATAAGCTTTGCCTTCAAAGGTTAGCAGACTAGAGGGGATCTGAAGAACTATTTTTTTTTATCAGTCATTCCATTACTGGAATAACTCTGGTGATTCCCTTGCAAGTAAGACACCTAATTTACCCCTCTGAGAAAATAATATTAGCAGCAATGACATGCTCATCCCTTTTACCACTTGGGAATGTTTTTGCTAACCATTGCAGGTGCTGCTTCTTTAAATGAAAACAGTTGCCTGCAAATATATCAGTTATTTGTATTAGGTCCCTCTGTTTTACAGACCTTATTGGCTAGCAGCCAGTCCTCCACCTATTCCTCTTGATTTCAGTGACTCAACACTGAGGGTCATTCATGTTGCCACGATCTCTTATGCATCTACAGAGTCTAATTTCTGTAGCTAGAAGTCAATGCACAAAAATCTTGCAGGTTTGATCCATGTAAGCCCTGAAAAGGACAGCTGCTTCCTTGAGAATAGGTCCTGTTTAAGGCTGGATCTCATTTTGTCAGGTGCAGAAAGAGTTACATGAAAGATAAGACTACCTTGAAGTCTGATTGCGTTTAACCCATCATGCAGGACCCACCAACCATTACCATGACTTGTATTTATAATTGCTTCTGGAAGACCTACCCAAAATGGAAGGCCTGAAGGTGCCTAAGAAAATGGGTGAAGCTGGGTTTTTTTCCAGATTAACTCCTTCTTTGCCTACAGTTTACTAAGCAAAGAGTCCCACACTTTCTCTACTGCCTGGGCTTTGGTTGGCTTTTCCAGATCCTCATTGGAAAAAACTAATTGAATATTATTAATTTATTTAGCAAAAAAGCCACAGTCAGGGCCACAGCTGCATTGTGCCACACACTGTAGAAACACATAAAGCACAAGGCAGGCTCAGCTTCATGGATTTAAGAGTCTAGAGATAGTAGATGCAATTCATATGGTGAAATCCTGACTCTAATGACATGAATAGGAAAATATTAGTGGACATCAATGGAGCCAGGATTTCACCCATTGATTCACTTGACTTCAAGGCCTGTGCTTCCAAGGGGGCATGGGACCAAGAACCGTCCAGACCCTGGGTGGCGGCAGAACTGTCCCTAGGCTCATGGGTGTGCTTCAGGAAGAGGTCAGATGGACGTGAGGCACTGTAGGGAGGAACTCAGAGCCTGGTAAGTGGATGGGTGCAGTGAGGGGGGTGGCTCAGTGCAGGAGCACCCCCTACTAGTCTGCCACAGAAATGTTCTGCAGTCACTAGGTTGGGGCACTGAAGGGTTTGTCTACACAGAAAAATCAAAGTGTGGTACCTGCAGTCTAGTTCTAGTTCAGTCCAATTAACAGGGACAGGGGTGAAGACACACACCAGGTTTATCTTGTACTAGAAAGCTGCATGGGCCCATCCAGGGAGCACTGTGGTTGTTAACAGCTGCAAAACCCAGGCTGCTGTATCTTCCTGTGCAATAGGACATTGGCCACCATGGTCCCCCTGGTTTACCCGTGGCAGGCTAGGGTGTTATGTCTTGTGTTGTGTCAGGGTTGACTGTGTGGTTTTGCTAAGAGGTTAGACAATGCATTTCCCTAGGACGGTTAAATAGATATGATCCTGCCTCAGGCAGGAGGTGGCCCAGATGACCTCTGGAGGTCCCTTCCAGCCCTACTTTTTGGGATTCTGAGATTCACTAGCATGCTGCCAGTGCTGGCTAGAGGAAGCCATATGTACCATAACAGATCCATTCCCCTGCCCTGTGTCCTGCTCCATGTGCTCAACTATGCAGTAAATGTGATTGGTACAAGCTTTGGGGTGAGTGAGATAACAAGAAGCAAATCTTCTTGCTGTGGAAAGGGGCCATTGTGTTGGGAAGTGGTTTTCTCTGAAAGTGCTATGTTGAATAATAAGAATATGGACAGGAAGTCTATGACTTTGACACAGATGAGATCTGGGTTCAGATCCCTGATCAGTCACATACTTTCTCTGTGCAGCTCTAGTAGCTTGCCGTGATCGTATAGTGGTTAGTACTCTGCGTTGTGGCCGCAGCAACCTCGGTTCGAATCCGAGTCACGGCATTTCCTTGCAAGTGGTAGCACAGGGCTCAGCTTTTTCTTTAACCAATTCTTCACATCTGTTTTCTTGGGCAGGGACTGGGACTTCCCCACTGTGATGCAAGATGGACTTGAGGGGAACGCCTCCAGACCTCAGGTTGGGGAGGACCAGGTTAGAGAGCTTCTGGAGGGGCTGGACGTGTTCAAGTCAGCAGGTCCAGATGCTCTCCACCCCAGGGTGTTGAGGGAGCTAGCTGGGGTTATTGCAGGGCCCTTGGCACGGCTTTACGAGCACTCATGGTGCTCAGGCCAGGTGCCAGATGACTGGAAGATAGCTAACGTGGTCCCCATCTTCAAAAAAGGGAAGAGAGAGGACCCGGGCAACTATAGGCCCATCAGTCTTACCTCAGTCCTAGGGAAACTCTTTGAGAAGATCATCATGGAGTACATCTGCGATGGGCCGGCCTCAGAGATGATGCTCAAGGGCAACCAGCACGGTTTCATTAGGGGCAGGTCATGTCAGACCAACCTGATTGCCTTTTATGATCAGGTCACAAAAGTCTTGGATGCAGGTGTTGCTGTGGACATAGTTTTTCTAGACTTCAGGAAGGCCTTTGGCACCATTTCCCATCCAATCCTCATTAAAAAATTGGGTGACTGTGGCATTGATGCCTACACAGTCAGATGGATTGCAGGTTGGCTGAAGGGTCGCACTCAGATGGTGGTGGTGGATGGATCATATTCGACCTGGGGAGAAGTGGGCAGCGGAGTCCCCCAGGGCTCAGTCCTTGGGCCCGCGTTGTTCAATCTCTTTACCAGCGATTTGGATGATGGGGTGAAAAGCACCCTGTTTAAATTCACTGATGATACCAAAATTTGGGGTGAGGTGAGAATGCTAGTAGGGAGGGAAAGACTGCAGCAAGACTTGGATAGGTTACAGGGGTGGGCTAACAAACAGAATGCACTTCAATACTGACAAGTGCAGGGTGCTGCATGTGGGCAGTAGTAACCAGCAGCACACTTGTAAGATGGGAAACTCCCTTCCTGAGAACACGGAGGCAGAAAGGGATCTTGGGGTCATTATTTTTTGAGATGAACATGGGCCAACAATGTGAGGTCATGGTTGGCAGGGCTAACCGGACCTTGTCGTGCATCCACAGGTGCATCTGTAGCAGAGCCAAGGAGATGATCCTCCCCCTCTATGCAACACTGGTCAGGCCACAGCTGGAGTACTGTGTCCAGTTCTGGGTACCCCATTTCAGGAGAGATGTGGACAATATTGAAAGGGTCCAGAGAAGGCCACCCACATGACCCAGGGACTACAGGGCAGACCCTACAATGAGAGACTGTGGGACCTGAACCTGTTCAGCCTTCACAAGAGAAGGCTGAGGGGGGACCTGGTGACAGTCTATAAACTCACGAGGGGGGACCAGAAGGGTTTGGGAGAGACCTTGTTTCCCCTTGGCCCCCCGGCATAACAAGGAATAACAGTCACAAGTTGTTGGAGAGGAGGTTTAGATTAGACAGCTATAAGAACTACTTCACCGTCAGGGCGGCTAGGATCTGGAACCAACTTCCAAGGGAAGTGGTGCTGGCTCCTACCCTGGGGGGCTTTAAGAGGAGGCTGGATGCCTACCTAGCTGGGATCATTTGAGCCGAGTTTTTTCTCCCACCCAGGTGGGGGGGTCAGATTTGAAGATCTACAAGGTCCCTTCCAACCCGACTTCTACGATTCTATGATTCTGTAGAAGAATTGCCTTGTCACTATGGCTAGGCTGGAATAGCTCCTGTCTATAGACCTGGTATTCTGGAATAAAATAAGTGAGCACAATAGCTATGCCTGTGTGGACAAGCCCTAAATTTTTGGGCTAAAGAAAATGTAGGATTTCCCCCAAGGAGAAAGCATTTTATTCTGGGTTCCTACAGAGATATAAACCTATTGTCCCACTTTAAGTGTCTGTGAAGTATGATGTATCAAGATAACACTTATTTACACAGAAGGTTAGGCTATATGGATATGCTTCTGTTTCACAGTTTCATAGTCGGTGGGGTTGGAAGGGACCTGAGCAGATCATCAAGTCCGACCTCCTGCCATAGCAGGAAAGAGTACTGGGGTCAAACGACCCCAGCAAGGTGATTGTCAAGCCTAGTCTTATAGACCCCCAGGGTAGGAGCCAGCACCACTTCGCTTGGAAGTTGGTTCCAGACCCTAGCCGCCCTGACAGTGAAGTCGCACTTCCTGCTGTCTAGTCTGAATCTCCCCTCTGCCAGCTTGTGACTGTTATTTCTAGTCAGACCTGGCAGTGCTCGGGGAAACAGGGACTCCCCCAGTGCCTGCCGGTCCCTTCTGACTAGTTTGTAAACGGCCACTAGATCCCCCTCAGCCTTCTCTTGTGGAGGCTGAACAGGTTCAGGTCCTGTCGCCTCTCCTCATAGGGCCTGCCTTCCTGTTCCCTGATTATGCGAGTGGCCTCCTTTGGGCCCTCTCCATGCTGTCCACATCCCTCCTGAAGTGCGGCGCCCAGAACTGGACGCAGTACTCCAGCTGCGGCCTGACCAGTGCCGCATAGAGGGGGAGGATCACCTCCTTGGCCCTGCTCGAGATGCATCTGTGGATGCAGGACAAGGTGCGGTTGGCCTTCCTGACCGCGTCCCCACACTGCCGGCCCATGTTCATCTTGGCATCAATGATGACTCCAAGATCCTTTTCTGCCTCTGCCCTGATGAGAAGGGAGTTCCCCAGCCTGTAGGTATGGTGCTGGGTCTTCCTCCCCAGGTGCAGCACCTTGCACTTGTCAGTGTTGAGTCCCATCCTATACTCGTCCGCCCACCCCTGGAACCTGTCCAGGTGTGATTGTAGACTATTCCTCCCTTCTAGCATGCCCACATCCTCCCAGATCTAAGTGTCATCAGCAAATTTGAACAGGTGCTTTTCACCCCTTGTGCAAGTCACTGATGAAGATGTTGAACAGTGCAGGCCCGAGGATCGAGCCCTGGGGGACCTCACTGCCCACATCCCTCTAGGTCGAAAATGACCCGTCCACCACCATCTCTGGGTGTGGCCCTCCCGCCAGTTGGGGACACATCTGACTGTGTGGGTGTCGACACCACAGCCCCCCAGTTTCTTAATGAGAACGGGGTGAGAAACAGTGTTGAAGGCCTTCCTAAAGTCCAGAAAGACGATATCCACTGCTACCCCTGCATCTAAGGATTTGGTGACCTGGTCATAGAAGGCCACCAGGTTGGTCTGTATGTATCTGTATATCTATATCTATCTGCTTTGGTTAATCTATAAGCCTACATAGACTATATAAATATGAGGCCACATCTGGAGAGCTGTGTCGAGTTTTGGGGCCTCCACTACAGAAAGGATGTGGACAAGTTGGAGAGAGTCCAGTGGAGGGCAACAGGATGTGATTTGTAAGGAGAGGCTGAGGGAACTTGGCTGATTTAGTTTAGAGAAGAGAAGACTGAGAGGTGATTTAATAGCAGCCTTCAACTCCCTGCAAGGGGGTTCAAAGAGGATGGAGCTGGACTGTTCTCAGTGGGGGGAGATGACCGAACAAGGAGCAATGGACTCCAGTTGCAGCAAGGGAGGTTGAGTTTGGATATTAGGCAAAACTCTCATGAGAAGGGTAGTAAAGCACTGGAACAGGTTACCCAGATTAAGGTTTTTAAGGCCCAGGTAGACAAAGTCCTGACTGGGATGATCTAGCTGGGGTTAGTCCTGCTTTGAGCAGGGGATTGGATCAGATGTGACCCCTGAGGCCCCTTCCAACCCTAATTTTTTATGATATGATGATAAGATGCAGATCTACCCTGCCTTCTTTGTGACTTTGGACTACCATGGCAAACTACATCCTTCTTCATCACTTTTTCATGTGGCAATCAGGGCTAATTCTGGTCAATTACCAGTCAATATGTATGTGTAAATGCAGGTCTTGTGACTGTTTCGATGCAAGTCCAAATGTGGGGCAGTCAGACCTGGAATAAACCCCACATCTGCTTGGAGACAGCCTAGCAGTTTGGAAAGACAGCTCTAAAGTGGAGTTCACAGGGCTGCAGAGAATAGGTGTGCTCAGCATTCAGCCCTGGTTGAATGGCCTCCTCTCAATAGAGGTTCATGCAAGGCACGGTAGGGAATCCTTCAGACCTGCCATTAGGGCCTCTGGCTGTTTCTCTTCCCTCATGAGGTTAATAGCATTCCCATCAGGCCCCCTCTCTCTCCAGGTTACTCCACTTTTATCTCATTATCCTGTCCTCACACCCAGCTGCTAATTGCAGTTCACAGGGAGGTGCCTGGTAGGTCCTTTACCACTGTTACCTTCTCACTGGGAAATTGCAGGACTTTATTGTCCTGGGAAAAGTCATGACGACTTCAAAAGTCCCCATTAGGGGTGTGGGGCTGGTGTTGGCTGCAGAGGTATTTTTGGTTAAGGAGCCCTGGATATAGCAGTTCATCAACTAGCTTTGCCTTTCTTATCCAGTAGGGACTGGACTAAAGGAGCAAGGAGCCTCTCATTCTGCACCCTTCCTCCCACAGACCCTAGTCCCAAAGGGGCTTGAAAGGCCTGTCACACACATGAGACAAGCCCCTCGCTCTTAAATCATGCCTTTCATCTATCTGTCTCAAAGCGCTTTTGAAGCAGGTTTGGAGTGTCACAGCCACAATGGTCCAGGAAATCGCTGAGCAGATTTTTGGCACGTGGGCTTCTGAAATTTTTCAGCAAGTTGAAAAGTTTATTTTTTGTTGTTTTTTTTAAACTAAAACAATATTTTTTTTACTTGACTCCATAATTGAGTGTTTTTTTTAATTTTTAAAGCTTTCCTTCTCCACACTTAGAATATCTCTGAATGAAAGTGAAGTCCATTTAGAAAAAAAGGCACTGTTTCAAAGGGAAAAAACCCCATCAAAAAACTGTCTTCTGGAGAAGGTTGAACTTCTTCAGTTTATTTTTTGTGTTGACCAATTTCTTCAAATGAATGCAAATTGGCAAAGTAGTTTGGTTGTTTCTTGAAGCAGCCTTTTCTAGAAGCAAATTTTTTCGATATATTTAGCAGCATTAGTCTGAAGTCAAGTAGAAGACAGGGTTGATTTTCACTTTATAGACTAACCAAAGTGTGTGTGTGTGTATGTGTGTGTGTAGCACAAGCTTTCATGGGCTGAAGTTCACTACATCAGATGCTGTGAAAGGATGTGTATAATGAAGCCCATGAAAGCTGTAAGATAGATAGATAGATACTCTGGTTAGTCTCTAAGGTGCAAATCTACCCTGACAAATCTTTGCCCACTTGTGACTGGTATTTACATCCTCTATTTTCTTCAGCAATCCCTCACAGTCAAGATTGGTTGTCTTCCATGATTGCTCTAAATGTGGGTCTGAATATGGTAGATGAGGCTAATTTGGGATCAACAGACTTTGTTGCAAGTCAGGCACGTGTTTCTGTGTAGCGTGGCTCTGGGTTCCTGATTTGGTCCACAACATGCTATTTCTGCTGCTTCCACTTTTCCATCTCCTATTGTCGTCATAAGGTTTCAAAATACCGAGATACTTTCAGCAGACTCTTTCTCCATTTAGGGTAGCCCTGGGCAATAGTCTCCCATGAGTTGATGTAGATTTTGCATTTTTTTCAAATTGGCCTTGAGGATGTCCTTGAAGCACTTTTTCTGCCCTTCTTTTCAGCATACTCCTTGAGTGAGCTCGGAGATTAAGACCTGCTTTGGGAGACTGGAGTTGGACATCCACATGATGTGGCTGACCAAGAGAAGTTGATGTCAGATGATTCTCTCCTTGATGCTCATGGTGTTTGCTTGCAAGAGGACACTAATGTTGGTGCATCTGTTTTCTCACTGGATTCAAAGATCTTCCACAGGCAGTGTTGAGGCTATTTCTCCAATGACTTGCGGTATCTCCTGTACATTGTCCACATCTCGGTTCCATACAATAAGGTGTGGATTGCAACTTCTGGGTAAACCATGAGCTTAGTTTTGGATATGTGGTTGCAATCTTCAAACACCCATATCCTCAGGCATCCAAGGTCTGCACTTGCTAATTTGAAGTGATGTTGGATTTCTTTTTCCATGTTCAAACTATACAACTAACAATACACAATGACGACAGACTGAACTATTGACAGGTTGGTTCAAAGGAAAACTCTCAGGCAACAGTACAAAGATGGCTTCCAAGGTATGGGAAATACTCAACATTGTCCAGGGTCTCACCTGAATTACTGGAGCTAGGGCCTGCTCACTAAGAGCTTGTTGACACAAGACCTTAGTCTTCTGAACGTTAAGAGTCATCCCCATTTTCTTGTATGCCTCAGTAAAGATGTCAATGATTGCCTGAAGGTTTGCTTCTAAACTGCTACTACAGCATCATCAGCATACTGGAGTTCAATGACTGAGGTTGGGGTAGTCTTGGAGTTAGCTAAAATTAAAAAGTTTATCAGCCATTTGGTAGCTTAGCTCCACTCCAGCTGGAAGCTTGTTGGTGGTCAGATGTAGCATGGTGGTAAGGAAGATCAAGAAGAGCGTTGGAGTGATGATGCAGCCTTGATTAATCCCATCTTGACATCAAAAGGATATGTGATAGATCCATTATTGAGAGCCACCGCTTGCATACCATCATCACCAAAGAATAGTGATGAATTTTGGTGTGCATCTGTGTGCCAGAAGGATCCTCCACAGGCTTCTGGGTTGGGAGAGTTGAAGGTTTTTGTGAGGTCAAAGGCCATACAGAGAGGTTTATGTTTAGAGATGTGAAAACTAAGGGTTTCCACAGCTCTACTGGAATTACTCTACTGGAAGAGTAGTGGCTTGCGCATATAGCTAAATGCTTCCATGGCCTTCACCCCCATGTGTCTGAGCACTTCATCCACTTTCATGTATCAAACCTCCCAACCCAGCTGTGGGAGAGGAGTGAATTTTCCCTATTGACAGTTTTGAGTTTTGCTTTGAGCCAGCCTGTCAATAGTTAGGTCAGTTGCCATTGTATATAGTTTGTATATAGTTTGAACATGTGCAGGTGAGAGATTATTGTTGAAGCCTCTGAAAATCCTTGACCTTTCCAACTGCTGCCCCAATTAGCAGAATTGGGCGCCCACAGATAGGTCAGTGTGTGTGGTGGGAAAAGTATGAGTGAGTGTATCAAATCTGAATGTAAGTGATTGCTGGTCTAGAAAGTCATGCTCAACCTTTGGCCTGCTGGGCAAATCCAGCCCATGGTACCATGTCATCTGGCCTGGGGAGTGGTGGTAGTGTTAATTTCCATGGCTCTGGAAGCCACGGCAATTAATACTGCTACTGTTCCCCAGTTATTACATTTCTGGACCTGTAACCCCATGGGTTGGATGATGCCGTCCCACACGCTGTATTGCGCTGCCTTGTAGGGACAGATCTTGAGCATATGGGGGTCACTCCAGCATGCAGAGAGGGTCTGATCCAGCCCATATGGGGATCACTCTGTGGCTGAATCTGGCCCTATGCTACTTGTCTGAGTTATGAGCTAGCTCGAGTCCTGGGAACAGGCTGGGATTGTCTCCCAGGGGTAGGCCACCTGAGAAGCAGGGGAAATTACCTGCTGCTGAGCTCTACACTACCAGTACTTATACCAGGTGTGGTGACTGCAGTCTAGATGCACTGAGGGTATGTCTACGTTGGCTACACACTATTTTCCACAGAAGACAAATCCTCCACCAAACCCGCTCTGTGCCCAGATTTACAGCACTGGGAGTGCTCCGGGTGTACCTGCCACCGTGTCTTTCAAGATGTTGAAAGACTGAGATCTGGAAAGGAGCGGCTGCTCCCAGAGCGTCCTTGTCTCCTCAGATACAAGTCTGGGGTATTCAGAGTAGGGGTGGGTAAGGCCTGGTACAAGTCAGGCCTAATTAAGATCATAAACTGTTTTTTTTTCTCCAAAGAGGGAAAAAAATCCATCCTAGGAATTTTCCCTAGGAAAAAAAAATATTCTAGTTGCTCCCTACGCCCATCATCATAAGCTTGGGAAACTTCAAGGCCTTATAGCTATCTAAGCCCAAACTCTGCTGTATGCCCTCTTCCCTCCACCTGCTCTGCCCCCCTACATGATGACTCACTCCAGTGCAAAAGGTTAATTAAGGTTAATTTTCTCCCCTGGTTAGCAGTGCCTGCGTGTTCCGAACAGAAATAAAAGTGCAACACCCCTCCTGCTGCTGCGAATCAATTTTCTTTCCCATTTAATGTATGTGGAAGGCAGCCAAGTTCTCTACCATCAAAGCAAACATTTCTCTACATGAAAAACTCAACTTGTGAACCTGGTAATTTCAGATGTGCTTATAACATGTGCACTTGCCAGGGGAAAAAGGAAAAAAAAAGGAAAGCAGCTGTTTGATGTCTTCAAAAACTAGAATTAGCCTCTTAGACCAAACATAGGTGTGCCTGCCCCTTTAATATGGAAAGATTCAGATGTATCAAGAACCAGGAGGATATTACCATCAGCCTGATGAACGGTGTTTTTGCCCAAAAGCTTGCTAAGAAGATTTTTTCCAACTATTTGAGTCGGTCTAATAAAAGATATCAGATTGACCCAAAGAACCTTGTCTGCCTCTATGAGGATATCATGACACTCTGTGTTGTGCTCACGTATAAATGAATGCAGATTTCCCCTCTCTGTTATCCAACGTGCTTTATTATTACTCATTACTGTATTTCAGTTAGCATTTTACTGAGAGACCCCGTTTGTTCCAACCACTGTATGAACTCTTGAGAAGAGAGATCTTGTGTCCCAAAGAAGCCAAGGACATATTATTACTTTCAATAGCCAAAGAGGTATTATTACTTACTTGGGAACAGGGAGATGGTCTCAAAACAAATCTGTAGCAGAGGCAAGAGCAGAACCAAGTTCTTAAGAAATGTAATCTAGGGAGTGGTCCTTTTTGATAAGAAGAAGATAAGCAGGTGAGAAAAACCCAGCCAAGTTGGATTTGTCAAGAACAAGTCATATCAAGCCCATCCAACTTTGGTCTTCATGTCTAATAGCAGTTCAGACAAAAGGTTGTCTTGTTAAAGTCCACCACTGCTAATCAGAAGATCTGGGCCACATTCATGGGTTTACAAGCATCCCATGGGTATGTCTGTGCTGCTATTTAGACTCAAAGTGGAGGCTGTTCTCCATCCCATATCAGTTGACCATCTACATAGACCCTCTCAAGCCCTTAGAAACAACACTGGGCAGCAGTCCAGCCCATCTCTGGGATCTCTACTGACCTTCAGGGTAGGAGACTGAACCTCCTCCTAGCCTACCTCACCCTAAAGTGTGTTCAAAACTCACCTGGGCACTGTAAGCACAGAGAATCCAGCAACAGCCACTCCATAGCTCCTTGTTCCTGACTCCCAGCCATTCTGCACCTCATTTTCTATCTCTATTGCCTATAATTAGACAAAAAAAACCCCAAAATGAGACAAGTAGTGGGCAGACTTATTCCTAGAAGGGCTTCAGTCAAGGGACAGGAAACACAGTATGAAGCAGCTTTAATGTAAAATGAAGATGGGAAGGGGCACTTTCTGTGGCTTGGACTAGTGGAGGACAACCCTCAGAGTCCACTATAAATATCAGTGTAGATGTGCCCTGTGTGACCTTAGCATTGTTATATTTTTCATGTGGTAGGAATGATGATACTTAAGGTCCTCACAGGCTCCAATAATGGTTTAGAAAGTGCTTTGAGATTCTTGGTACTATGGAAATGGAAGGTGTTGGGGGGCCCAGGATAGATGCTGTTTTCTCGGGGCCAAATGTGGACATCCTACAACTAGGTGGGGCTGTAGGATGTCCAAGTGGGGACATCTGATTTATTCTGCCCCTGCCCCCTCCCTAGTTAAAATCTTTCTCCCAGATTTGCAAAATTTAGCCAGCAGACTCAGCCTAAAGAGAAGGAGCTTTGAGAAGATGAGTAAAAATGAACCAGAAGTACTGAGGCTTATTTATGAGGGAAGATTAGAAAGAGGTGACAGAATGTAGGCCCTGTATCATGGATGTTATTAAAATAAACAGTGAGATTAGGCTGAATGATGACAAAACATGAGTCGGATAACAGCATATTAATATATGGATTTTGTAATGATGGGGAAATTCCTTACTGTGATACATGGATGTAACTAGAAATGTTGGGAAGAAGCAAATAAAGGGAGAAATTAGAAGCAATATCAAGAAAACTCCCTGACAGACAGATGCCTTGGTGATCCTATGACCCCAGCTGACTTCCTGCCCTTTGGGCAGGGGGCTGGACTCGATGATCTCCCGAGGTCCCTTCCAGCCCTAATGTCTATGAAATCTATGAAATATTTGAACACCAGATTTCTGGAGACTGGAATGAATGGAGAGGATGGACCTCTATAAAATGTGAGTGGGATCTATTGCTCAGGGATGGGTCCAGGCTCAATAGGGAGATTAGGCAGCATTTGAATGGGATCTTTGGGCATTTGTACACGCCACATTTTTTGCTCTTCCTTGTGCTGCAACAGTGTGAATGTTTGCACGAGCAGGTTTTCCAGACGCTTTAAAAGTCTTTCAGTTGCATTCAATTAAAACTCCTCAGATCTAGTTTAGTTTGGCTTGCCACAAATTAAAGAGCTGTGTCCATGGATTCGTTACGTGCAAACAAAGGTAGTCAAAGATGTGTAATGAGTTTCTTTGTCCTCCAGATAGCACTGCAACTTTTTTGTAGTTCACCCCTGTGGGTTACTTTCAAATTTTTTCCAAGTTTTTTTTTTTTTTTTTTTTTGTGCAGTGCTCTGGTTCCCTGCTTCTACAGCAATATGGTTGGACATGAGGTTGAGGGACCCTGGGCTGGGGTGGGGGCAGTGTGGGACCATCCTGCTCTCCTGTGGTGTTGGCTGGGGTACCAGAGTTCATTTGTTTGAAAACCTAGTGTGTGCAAACACTGATGCAACGCTCCAAAATAAACAAGTGTAAATTTTATAAACCTATTTAATTTAATGAGGATTAAACCCCATGGTGAGCACAGGTGCCCTTTGAGGATCTGAATTTTAGATTTTAGCACCTAAGATAGTGATGAGTTCATGATTAGGTAAGGCACAGTCTTTGGTTGAACCAGGAATTGAACAAACCTCTCCCAAATCCATGGTTAGTGCCCATACACTGGACCACCATTTTTTTCCTGCTGCTACTTCCCCATCTATTTTCCTTCCATACTGCATGCTGTAGGTGTCATAAAGGAAGTCTATGTAAAAGTTTTGTTCCCCTAACGTATGGCCAGCAGAAGCCTTTTTCTCCCCTCTGGCTTCTCCAGTCTTTGGCTGAGGGAGAGAAACAGGTCCTTTTTCCAGCAAATGTGGTTTGTACTTCAGTGAACTGGATTAATTGGATTTTGCAGTCTATCTTACAGGGCAGACCGAGCAGCCCCTTTGGGAAGCTTTGCTCATGAGCTCATGTTTTTTTTTTTCCCCGTTCCATGCTCCTCAGGGGATGGAAACTTTTCTCCCTGCTCTATATAGATCTTGGTTAAACACAGGTTTTTTGCCCGCATGAAGCATTGTTTGGGTAACGCCTGCAAATGAAGTCACCTTGGGTCCCTGTCTACCTGCTGCAACTTGCAAACAGGGTGAAGAGCATCATGCAGTTTAAAAGAGCCTTTGCATCAAATGGCCCCTCCATCATTTTTGAGCGTTCTGCAACATAGAGGCTCACTTTCACTCATTCACAGGTATCACCAGGGTTGGGATACAGAGCTGTATTATTTTCTCATAGATCTTATTCTAGGGTCTCTCCATTGACTCTGACTATTACTCCTGGTGTTCATGGGCTTGCATGAGATTAGAAACTTTGACATAGGCCAATGAAGGCAAACAATACCTGCTTCTAGAGTGTGCATCTCCCATGGGCTTCCCACTGGTAAAATATTTAGTTGCAGCACAATAGCCCATTCCAGGGTGAAGGAAGATACTAAATGTTTGGACAGTGACCAGGCAGAGAATGAACACCACAGAAAGGAAATCATGATAATTAATAATGAATTATTTGCATTCATACATCAGGTCTGCATTCATCCCAGTGCCTACAAAAAGCACTCTGGGAGCTTTCCATTTTGTGCAGAATGAGCAGAAACTCTGCTTTTATGGTCACCTCTGAACAATCACTATTTATATGTCCTTAAGGGAACTGGGATTTTTCAAACCCGGTATCTGAATAGTGATAAACAGCCAGAGGTGGTTGAAGCCTTAACAAATCCTGTTTGTTGTTCTGATCCAAAGCCTGTATTTGCACACATTTTGTCATTTGTGGGTATGATTTGATAGACATTTGAAGTCTTGCCACTGACTTCAGGTGCTCTGGATCAAGTCCTATTTGTGTACATACACATGCACATTTCTACATTTATCTATTTTCTCTTCCCCTCTCTATGCTGCGGGAATTTATCACACCTTGCTGACCACCTTATTTGTACTTGCCCCAATCTGTCTACCTTTGGGTTTATAAAAACACTCCTTACTCTTGCGTGACCTCAAACAGATGCTATGTTTTTCATTTTACCAACAGACTTTATTTAACTCTAAGTGGTTTGGTGGTTGGCCACTATGGTCCCCCTCCTTTATCTGCGGCAAGTTAGGGTGTTATGCTTTGTGGTTGTTTTAGAGTTGACCATGTAGTTTTGCAAATAGGCTAGACAATGGATTTGGATAGGATGGTTTGGATAGGGATGATCCTGCCTCAGGCAGAGCTAGATGATCTCTGAAGGTCCCTTCCAGCTCTACCTTTCTGTGATTCTATATCTGGGCGGGCAATTATTTTGGGTGGAGGGCCACTTACTGAGTTTTGGCAAGCCATTGAGGGCTGCATGACAGGCAGCCAGGGGCAGATAAATATTCATTTTCTAATTTTTTTAGGGGCCCCATGGGCTAGATAGAATGGCCTGGTGGGCCACATCTGGCCCACCCCTGTCTATAACAAGGTTCAAAATGGTCCCTGCTCCAGAACCATTGCCCATCTTGTGCATCAGACAGTGGCTTATTTGACAGATAATGTCTCCATGGCTGTTTCTTTGTGCTGATACAATGATTGCTTGAATGTTCTTAAAGACTGAGAGTATTAGCATTAGTCAATTCTAGGAAGTTCAGATTATTGCTGTGGGTATCCAGGAGAAGTGCAGGTCATTACATGCATCAGACAGTTGTCCAGGTGCTACTTTTTTATGATTAAACATACTGGACTCTAGAGCGTGGGACAGATTACTTCTTGTTTTTAAGGAGGCTTGGGAACCTAACTCACCTTACTCATTTAGTTTATGGATTAGGACTTCAAAGACTTTAGCCCATCAGCAAAACATGCAGTTATACTTTGTCAAGCCAAAGCAGAAGTCTGTTACAAGGCTGTAGGGAGATGAAAGAGTGGTGTAAATTCAACATGTGCTTTAACATACCCCAATGGTTTACTACAGTTGGAGCCTCCTTAGGTTCTGTGCATTTTTTCCATATCCGGTCCCCCATTCCAAGCGGCGGGCAGGCTCCGAGGCGACCCACACAATTTACTGTATTTTCTCATGTACAACACTCCTCTGAATACAATATGCTCCGTGTTTTTGAAAGGCAGAATGAAGGGGGAAAAAAATCTTTCCATGGGAACCCGTGTCAGGAGACTGAGGAGTGGGACAGGGACAGGGATGGGGTGGGAGGAGGAAGGGGAGGAAATGTCCACAACTCCCAGCTAGGGAGCTCTTTGTGCAGCATGTGTAACTTTACTTTCTGTATCCCTGGCGGAGGCTTAGGCCACAAAAACTGCTTTGCCATACTTCCTCAATCACAATATGCACCCAACTTCCAGCAGCTGAATTTTGGGAACAAAAGGTATATGTTGTATGTGATAAAATACAGTCCTTAACTTATTCTGGACATACCTCACTAATGCCTATGTACTCTCTGTGGGCGCGTCTACATGTTCATTAACACGCTGTAATTACGGCGCATCAAGTTCAGTACCTGTAATGAGAGATACTAATTTAAAATGCCATAATCAGTGCTACTGTTTTTCAGCACAGATGAATGTTTTTTTAGTGACATTAATGCACTAAGATTAAATCGACTGTGCATTAGTGCATTCGCATGGGTTTTGCTCACCGTGCTAATGCGCAGTAGAATTAGTCTGCTGCACATTAAGCGTCTCGTGTAGACATGCCCTTTCTGTCCTTTCGAATATGTTCAGCTGTCACAGCAATCACAGGACACATCACAGCAAGCAATGCAAGGACCCCAGTTGTTTGATTTCATTTCCAGAGGTGACCTTAGCATAGGTACAAAGCATTGTGGCAGTATAAAGCCTAAACTAAAAGTACACAAGGCTTAGGCTTTGGGTAAAAAAAGTTGAGACTGAGGCAGGAAAGATACTGAAAGGTTCTAAAAGAAACGTTATATAGAGTTGGTAGAAAAACTTAAACTTACGTTCCATATTTTCAAAAAATTCTTTCTTCAAAAGTGTTGACTCTTCCCGGTTCCCACTGAGGGAACTTGGACTTTGGAAACCTTGCTGCATATCTTGACCTGTAAATGTTGACTTTGGCGTTTAAACATAAGCTCCTGCCTTTGAAAAACGTAGCTGCTGGGCCTGATATTGAAGTAATACCTATGTAACTGTGCCCTCTACTAGGCAGAATATCATGTATACTCAGTTCCAGTCATACCATCTTCTAGTAGCTGGAGGCTATAGAGGATAGAAGAAGAACCCTGTTCCAAACTGATGAACCACATCCTTTAACTTGAGCATTCAAAGGCCTGTTTCCTGGGAGCAGAAGATCCTCTTGTGCTGCGTGCTCCAAAGATGCATGTGTGTAACTTAGTTGGCAACTGTGGTGTTTGTATATAGCTGGCAAATGATTAGCTATAACTCCCTGAGTTTTTTGTTGTTTTTTTTTGCTGGGAAAGCAAGTTTGGCTTAGGGATTACTTATGCAAGCAGCTTGCTTTCCATGTGGCTGTAAACATTAATTTGGAAACCAGCTCAAAGACAAATAGCTATTTACAAAGTGCCAGTAATGCTGAAGTCAAAGATCATCTCTAAGCAGTGACTGGCACTGCACCATCTCTGCTGGGCTCAGCCCAATACCTTGGTATTGATTACACTGGCAGAGCACTTTGCAACAACAAGCGTAGGCAGATGGATCCACAGTCAGATGGGTCACCAACTGGCTGGAGGGCCGCACACAGAGAGCGGTGGTGGACGGGTCATTTTCGACCTGGAGGGACGTGGGCAGTGGGGTCCCCCAGGGCTCGGTCCTCGGGCCTGCACTGTTCAACATCTTCATCAGTGACTTAGACAAGGGGGTAAAAAGCACCCTGTTCAAATTTGCTGACAACACTAAGATGCGGGGGGATGTGGGCACGCTAGAAGGGAGGAATAGGCTGCAGTCAGACCTAGACAGGTTGCACGGGTGGGCGGACGAGAACAGGACGGGATTCAACACTGACAAGTGCAAGGTGCTGCGCCTGGGGAGGAAGAACCAGCACCACACCTACAGGCTGGGGAACTCCCTTCTCGTCAGTACAGAGGCAGAAAAGGATCTTGGAGTCATCACTGACTCCAAGATGAACGTGGGCCGGCAGTATGGGGACGCGGTCAGGAAGGCCGACCGCACC
This sequence comes from Crocodylus siamensis, assembly GCF_052110815.1. Classification (NCBI taxonomy): domain Eukaryota; kingdom Metazoa; phylum Chordata; order Crocodylia; family Crocodylidae; genus Crocodylus; species Crocodylus siamensis. The sequence goes on from NC_143399.1 coordinate 202,573,841, forward strand.
TTGTCCTGCATCCACAGATGCATCTCGAGCAGGTCCAGGGAGGTGATCCTCCCCCTCTACGCGGCACTGGTCAGGCCGCAGCTGGAGGACTGTGTCCAGTTCTGGGCACCGCACTTCAGGAGGGATGTGGGCAGCATGGAGAGGGTCCAGAAGAGGCCACTTGCATGGTCGGGGGCAGCAGGGCAGGCCCTATGAGGAGAGGCAACAGGACCTGAACCTGTTCAGCCTTCACAAGAGAAGGCTGAGGGGGATCTAGTGGCCTGTTACAAACTAGTCAGAGGGGACCAGCAGGCATTGGGGGAGTCCCTGTTCCCCTGAACACTGCCAGGAGTGACCAGGAATAAGAGTCACAAGCTGGCAGAGGGGAGATTCAGACTAGACAGCAGGAGGTGTGACTTCATGGTCAGGGCAGCTAGGATCTGGAACCAACTTCCCAGGGAAGTAGTGCTGGCCCCTACCCTGGGGGTCTTTAAGAGGAGGCTGGATGTACACCTTGCTGGGGTCATTTGACCCAAGTACTCTTTCCTGCCATGGCAGGGGGTCGGACTCGATGATCTGCTCAGGTCCCTTACGACCCTAGTAACTATGAAACTATCAAAGTATAGCCAACCTATTCGTCTATAGGTTCCATCAACAAAAGGCCAGAGACGTGCAACTTGCCTAAAAGAGCACCCAATCTTGTGCCAAAATGGAAGAGACCAAACTTCATAGATTTCATGGATTTCACAGACAACAGGGGCTGGAAGGGACCATTGAGTCCAGCTCCACTGCCAGAGGTAGGCAGTCTTCAGGGATTAGATGATCCCAGCAAGAGAAGCATCCAAAAGCCTTTTGAATGAGTCCAGAGTAGGTGCTTTGGCAGAGTCTGTTCTAGACCTTGGACACTCGGACTGTAAAAAAGATTTTCCTTATATTGAGTCTGAATCAACCTTCTAGAAGTTTGTGGCCATTAGACCTAGTTGTCCCTTGAGGAGCCCTGGTGAGCAGCTGTTCTCCCAGATCCTGATGCACCCCCTGATGTACATATAGGCAGCCACCAAGTGCCCCCTGAGCCTTCTTTTTTCCAGGCTGAAGAGTCCCATGTCTCTCAGCCTGTCCTCATAAGGCTTGCTCTCTTGGCCTTTGATCATATGAGTGGCCCTCCTCTGGACTCTTTCAAGCTTATCCATGTCTCTCCTAAAGTGGGGGCCCCAAAACTGGACTAAGTACACCACCTGTGGCCTCCCTAAGGCCAAGTAAAACTGGAGGATGACGTCCCTGGTTTTGTTTGAGATGCATCGGTGGATGCACGCCAGAGTTTGGTATGCTCTGCCAGCCATGGTATCACACTGGGGGCTCATGTTCATCTTGTGGTCAGTAAAGACCGCCAAGTCCCTTTCAGTCATGGTGCTAGCGAGTAAAGCACTGCTGAGCCGATGAGTACGATGCTGGTGTTTTCTCTCAAGGTGGAGTACCTTGCATTTCTCTACGTTGAATGCCATCAGGTTTTGGTCTGCCCACCTTGCAAACATGTCCAGGTTGGCCTGTATCTCCAGCCTGTCCTCCAGCATGACTGCCTGCCCCCGTAGTTTAGTATTGTCCGTGAACTTTGTCAGTCTGCATCTGATGCCCAAATCCAGGTCATCAATGAAGGTATGAAGAAATAAAATTATGAAGAAACATAATTAACTGCTGAAGCCTGTCGCAGTTCGGGTGCCCTTATATTTCAAGTTTACAGAGAAATTCCCCCTTTGTTTCATAACCTCTATTCTCATGTATTACTACATCTTATCTCCAACACTGGGCAGTATTATTGCTTCAGAGAAAAGAGCAAGAAATTCTACAAGGGGCAGGTATGGATAATGCATCCTGAAGATATTTTGCTTCAAACGCCAGTTAATCAAAAAGTTGTCTTAGGTCTATGATGTGATGCCTCATACTCCTTCCAAAAGCCTGCTTTTATATTTGCTGTAATGCTGCTGAATCAAAATGAAATTCGATATGAAATGCTGTTCTGTCGAAACTTCGAAACTCAAGGCGAAACAGAGCGGTGCCGTTTCGCACAGCCCTGTAAATGGCTATCTGCTCATTTGGGCAGAGGCCACAGATGGGCGACTGTGATGCTCACCATATTACTGTGTGATTAACGACAGAAACTGTTTTGTACTAGCCATGCTAGCCAAGGGGGCCAGTAGGCTTGGATCACTGACCTTCGCTGGCGGCCATGAGGCCTCACCAAGACCACCGCGGACCGATATGACAGCAGATAAAATTAGTGCTGATAAATGCAAATGTGTCCACACAAGAAGAAGCAATTGAATTTTTTCCTCCTCCTCCTTGTTCCCTGTTAGCTATAACTGCTCAAAAGAAACACCTGCACATCATTTATGACAACCCAGTGAACACTTCCACCCCTTTTAAAGCTATGGCCCAAAAAAGCAAATCAAAAGATATGATAATAAATGGGATTGAGCCTAATCCAGAAAAAGCAATAATGTTACAGAAATCAGAGAGATGCCCTCAACTAAAATAGCGTATTCACTTCTGGGCACCAAGTCTCAGGAAAGATATAGAGACACAGAGTTGCTTCAGAAAATAAGGTTGATTACAAGCATAGGAAAATTCATGTGTGGGGAGAAACAGAAAAGACTGGGGAATATTTGGCAATCAGGACTCATAGTAGAGATGATATCTTTTATTAGACCTCTTTGGAGGACCCAGACTCTGGATGCCTGCTTGGCTTGCCTCTGGTTGCCTCAAGGGGGAAAGGGGGTGGGGGAAACCAATTTTTCCCAGAGTGTTTTTTAATACTGGGATTTCCTGGTATCAAAATTGGAGTCTGTTTTGCAAATATGCAGCGCAGGGACCTTTTTTTCATTCCCAGTGTGCCTTGCGCGACATCTCAAGCTGCTTTGCAATGCTGCAACAGGCATGTGCTTGCTCAGCTGGAAGTGGCCTGGCAGTCCTGCCTTTGGACACCTCTGAAATCATGCCTTTGATGATCACGACATCAGGACTCAAACTACAAATACTTGAGATACTTAAACTAAACATGCTATGGAAATGCCCATTATTACTTACTGAGGAATGGTCTTCCCCATATCTTAAGTACTTCAGATGTTTGAACTTAACATGCATGGAAATGCTCATAATTACTTATTAAGGATCTTTCTCTTTGAGTGGAAAATGATGTTGGGTCAAGGTCAAGAAGTCTCAATTTTTGTCCTCCAGGTGCTTAATGGGCTGGTCTAGACCTAGAGGATCTGTAAGATCACCTCAATTTCCACAATTAAAACAGTCACGGATACCTTTGCTCTTCCAGCACCATGGATGAAATTTCTCTCTACAGGAGGCAGAGCTATCTCAGGGGTCAACTTGATGATGCTGTTGAAAGAACTCACATGGGGACTACAGCCTCATTGCAAACGTCACCCCTTTCCACTCCTAAAATCATGAACGCTTCTCCGACCTGCCTTCTCTAACTCCACCACAGAGGAGGGTGTGCATTTAATAACCAAACAAAACCACTTGACTGCGCACACAACTCTTCTTCTGGGCAGCAGACGACAGAGGAGAAAACACTGCACATGCCAGTTGACAGTCACATTATTTACAGCACTGCTGGAACACCTTCATGCTGCTAACATGGTGAGGAGGGTATAAAGAATATAATAATGAATATAATAATGTTTCAGTTTCCAGACTATGTTGATAAAAGGTCCACAGTGAGACTGAACCTCATCATCCCTTTTATAGTTAACTTTTTTAGGACAAGAGTGGAGGGGTCTATGAGAAATCTTGGGGGGTTCACAGTGTTCCCCATTGATCCAAAAGGTTTGGGAATGAGTGGAACAGGCACTGGCCTTGGCCCTGCAATGACGGTGCAGCTCTCAGGACTGCAAATAGGCATCTCCTCCATATAAACCTACATGGCAACATCAGCAAAACTTTGTTGTCCGTGGCTTGTTAGACTCTGCTGGTTGGCACAGCATAAAGCCACATGGGAAGGTTTTCTGTTTGTAATTTCTGGAGTGATGTGAGGAATGGGGTTACCAAAGCCAGCACAGCTGATGGTGAGCCACATGCTTGCAGAGATTTAAAAAAAAAAAAAGAGGGGACAAGCTAGCATCTTCTCACTCCTCAGCTGAAGATACTTGGACAGTAAGTCATCGTTCACCTGAAAGGCACGGGAAAAAAACCCTAATCACATCTTCTCAGTGTGCAGAGGGAGTGATCCGAGGGCTTGGATATGACAGTGGAGGATGCTGCAAAAACCTCTTTGTCAGAGAGGGTTAAATGGATTTGATGGAGCTTCGTGGCGGCTTTAGGAACGAACTGAAGTCTGCATGTCTTGTGTGCGTGTGTGAGTGTGTAGACCATGTTATCACGCATGAAGACCAAAGCCTCTCTCCCTGCCCCTCTAAATTGAAGTTCATTTGCAATTATAGGCCTTGTGTGCCCTTAATAAAAGAGAGGCTCATTATACACATAATAATATGGAAAATACATTTCTCAGGCTTGCCCTTCACTGTATCAAAGCCTTGTTTCTCCTCACTGCCCTCTTTCTCTTCCTTTTTTTTCTGTCCCTGTTCCCCTTTCTACCCCTGTGAAGCGAACAGGTATAGTTTGTGGTCCGGCTTTGTGTCTGTGATTAATGCGCTGACCTAGCAATTATTCACATCTGGATGGGCCTTTGTTCTACTTTGAAGTCTCTTAATGACTTTTCTTTCCCCCTTCTTCATTTTCTCCCCTGTGCCCCCCCACCCCCTCCAACACCACCTTGCCTATTACTCCTCAAAAGCGCCAGCGGGCCCATAGCGAAATACAGGGGGCCTCCGAAATTCCTCCTTAATAGGCCCAGGTGAGCTAGCGACTGCAAAAGGGAAGGCCCAGACCTCGAAGATGACCTTTCCAAAGTGTTGTTTAAGTCAATAATAGTTTGAGTCCCTTACTGCCCCCCGCTCCCTCCCCAGCTACGGCTTATAATTGTGATGGACTGGGTCCTCTTTCTTCTCCTGGAGTATGCGATTTTTTTTTGTAATCTAAAGAGAGAGAGAGAAAAAAAAGCAGGATGATGGAAGAGAGTGGGTAATTGGTTAACCACAAAGCAAGGCCGGATAGCTGCGGTTCTCTCCGAGCCTTTCTGTGTGTTCAGCAGCGTCTGCACAGTGGCATTTCCTTTCACAAATCTCCTTTTGTAGGGAAGGAGGAGGGGACGCCACCCTCATCCACATTCTTCTGTCTAGTGACTGAGGCACGTTCACCCACAACTAGTTAAGAGGAAAGATTAAGGATGCTGGGGCTCGGGGGAGTGGGAAGCCCCTTCGCTTTGAGGAGATTAACTTTCGAGACGAAGTAAAACAGAAGGAGATAGTCTTTCAAATTGCCTTCCAGCCGTGACAGGCAATCGTTAGATTAATTAGATTACGAATGCTCTTTTATATTTGGCAGATAGGTTGGGATGAGGTGGGGCGGGGGCTGGGAGAGAAATCCTTAATTGCTTGTTTTTCTTCAATGCTGCTATTTTCGAAGGCATCCTAGGTTGCTTTTGTGCACACACGGCCCAATTTGAGGCCCGCTGAGGTCAGCCAAGGCCTTTTCATTCACTGCAGTTGGCTGGAAAGCCCTGATCGCACTGAAGTCATCTTGGAGGGGAGAATACCCCTGGGTTTCAAAGGGAGTAGGACCGGCCTTCTGGCAATAGAAGTCGGTAGCGACGGGGATGGACACAGGGATATAGGAAGTGGGATGGATGATACCTAAATGGGACTTCTGTCTCCGTGGCACCATATCATTAATTAGGGATGGGTGCAGTGATTTGTGAAGAAACCTCAGGCAACCACTCTTCCCCCAACTCATGAACCTTAGCTCCTTTTACACAGTGTGAAACTTGTTTCTAGTGAAGTTCTTAGTTTTCACATGGGCTTCTTTTATATTCATGAACCTCAGCCCTTTTCTCTTTCTAACTGCATAGAAGCAGGGATGATTAAGTGTTAATGTCCCGTGGTCATGGGTGCTAAAGTCCTATGGTCTTGGCTGCTGATGTCCCATGGTTTTGAGTGCTAAAGTCCCATGGTCAGGTGCTAATGTCCCATGGTCTTGGGTGCTAAAGTCCCACGGTCTTGGGTGCTAAAGTCCCATGGTCATGGGTGCTAATGTCCCATGGTCATGGGTGCTAAAGTCCCACGGGTATGGGTGCTAATGTCCCATGGTCTTGGGTGCTAATGTCCCACGGTCATGGGTGTTAATGTCCCATGGTCTTGGGTGCTAAAGTCCCACGGTCTTGGGTGCTAATGTCCCATGGTCTTGGGTGCTAAAGTCCCACGGTCTTGGGTGCTAATGTCCCACGGTCATGGGTGTTAATGTCCCATGGTCACGGGTGCTTGGGAGGTACCAAAAGCAGACAGAGAGATAGGCAGAACAGATAGGCACTACAGAAAGGGAAGGAGACAAATGGGGTAAAGGCACAGGATGGATGAATAAAATTCCTGCAAGGAAGATACCTGGCTCAGGAGAGTCCTGGTTAAGAGCTAACCCTTGTGAAAACTGAGTGAGGAGAGGTGTAACTTGGAGACAGTTTGCTGCGTGATCCACCAGGCAGGACTGGAGAGCTTCAGAAAGTTTGGCGGTTCAGCGTAGATAAGCTTTCCAAAGTTTGGACTGAGAGTTTAAGATGTATGGGATTTGAGAAGCTGAGGGAATCTGGCAATATCTGACATTTCTTTCTTTTGGTTATAAATCCCACAGTGATAAAAATCTCATCGTTGAGATGTCTTTCCAAGCCTAGCCAGAAGGAAGGAATAGAAACTCAGCATGGAAATGAAAAATAAATGAGTGTGGTAGGGGAAGCAGAAGTCACACCAAACTTTTTAATATCTTAGGCAAGGTTAAGATTATTTTTGGCTCAGGTTTTGTGGCATGAGCTGGGACCTGATTTGTTTTGGCCAAGTTGTTTTTCATTCTCAGAGCTGATCCTATGACTCCCCAGGTAGCCAAAGGAAAAGAGAGACCGAAGTTGCAACTTAAATCTTTCTGCTTTAAACAGTATGAAAGTAGAAGAGTAGAGATGGAAATAAACTGGTGAGGGAGATGCGGTTGGGAGGAAGTGTAGGTTACATTCATTATTAAGGATTGGCCAGAGGTATATGAAAAAAGAAGAGGTTACTCAAGTAGCATTTATGGCCTTTGAGATTTTGGTGCATGTAAACCTCGGTTCCTGTCATTCTTTATTATACTCTATCATTTGAAAATGTTGTTGCAGTGTGTCCATCCATCCATCCATGTAGGATCTCTTGTCCTCCTGGCATCTTAACGTCACTATATTTCCTAGACTGCCCCAAATGACTGCTTGGCTCTCTCACGCTCTACTCTCACTATTGCCTTTTTTACTTTTCTATTTTATGACTCGCTCACACACTCTATTCCTGCTACACACCTCTGGCTCCAAGTCACATCTCTGCCGCTGTCTCTCTGCTCTGACAGGCCCTTCAATATTAGCAGAGGCCTAGCAGCACGTCTTTGCATGGCACCAGGGGCAGCACTGGCCCCTGCTGTGATGATAGCAATGGCATGGCCATCTGCTCTTGTGGCAGTAACTGCTTTTGTGCCTCTCCCCACCAACAAAGAGAGATCCTGAGGTCAGTTTAGTTGCTAATCTCTGAGTACTCTTCAGCTTGTTAATACTTTCTAATGATGATCTGCCTAGAATGGACCACTTGTTCCAAGTGAGTTATTTAGATAGTCGAATGGGTCCAAAAAAGCAACCAACCCCCCAAAAAAGTATGTACATTTGAAGGAGGGTGGTGGGTTTGTCAGGAATTTGAATATCCAGAACACTGCAGCCGAGCGTAACAGACCACAAGTTGGGCTCTGTTACTCACAGGGGCATGGGCAAGCAGCGGAGCAGCCTGCACGTGGCTGCACCCCCAGTCAGCCACAACTGCTTGACTGGGAACGTGCCCCAGGAGTTGGTCATAAGAACAGGCCTGAGCAGTGGAGCCAGCAGTTTGCTGCAAGCAGCTGGAGAGGCAGCATCACACAGCTGGAGCTGCTGCTCATGAAATATCTGGGAGGTACAAGACTGGAGCTATGGAGAAGGTGGTGGCTCCTGGTCCTGGGGTATGACTAAAAACTACACCCTGCTGGGTTTGCATGGCATGGTGAGGCTGCTTCTGGCAGGGCAGCATCCAGGAAATGGCACATCTGTGCCTCCCTAGTGAAGGGTGAGTATGGGGCACCAGAAAGCCTCAGGCCCCACTGCCTTGTGGGTGACCCTATGGAGGGGCAAGGCTAGGGGAGTGCACCCCAAAGACAAAGCAAGTCTCAGATTTGTGGTGTGGAGCCTGAGGCAAGGTTCTGGTCATGTGAAGGGGCCAGAGACAGAGTCCAGGCCCACTGGTTCACAAAGGGAGCAGGGTGCGATGCTCCAAGGTGGGTGGGATCCTGACCCCCAAGAGGGAGCTCGGTGGCAAGCTCCCAGGGCAAGAGAATTGCAAGCCCAGTGTTGGGCAAGGGGACTGAGGCCCAGTGTTGGGCAGGGGATGAGAGCCCAGTATGGGGCATTAGGGGACCAAGAGGATCTTGAGCCAGGCAGGGGGCCCGTGACAAAGGGAAGGGCTAGGAGCCCCAAGTGGGAGTGATTGTGAGCCCAGCGTAAGGGGTACGCTATAGGCTGAGTGTTAGGCCTGGTGTTAGGCCAAATAAGCTATGGGCCGGGTGTTACACCATGGATGCTATCTGTGAGGCATGAGACATGGTATAAGGGGAGGTTCGGAGCCATTGGGCATGGCCTCAGCATCAGGGCAAGTAAATGGGCAGCCTCTCACCTGGGTAACAACGTCCGATTATTTCATCAAAGGCATGGCAGACGAGGTAGGTGGGTGGTTAGTCCTGAAACATGTGGGTGTTGACTTGATCAGCCCCAGGATGCCCACTTGCTACACCAAGGAAATATTTCAGTTGGAAAATGCTGCTGTGGTGCCTCATAGCCTCATGCCGCTCACTAGGCCAGTGTCTCTAGTCAGCCTGCATGATCTACCCGGTTTTCTCTCTCAAAAAATCAAGCACTTGTTCAAGAGTGCAGAGCAGGTCAGTGGCAAAGGCATAGCCCCCCCCTCCCCCCAGCTTCTCATTGGTAAACCAGCACCATAATTGCTGGACTACACTAAATTGCATTAGGCATGCCTGGAGGAACGAATCAGATAGAAAAGGATATGACTAGATCATGACTGGATGAATGGCTTCTTTTTACCACCTTTATTCTTGTTTTTGAAATTGGGACACCATTATCCTGTGACGGCACTGCAATCACTATTGACTTTATCTTTTAATTACATGGGGATTACCGTTGAATTAAAGTTGCATTTACAAGGCTTTCAGGTGCAGACTTCCATTCTGTGATTGGCAGTGGGAAGAAGCAAAACGCCACAAGCTGGCCAATCAGACGGCATGCCCTTTGCTTCCCACCAGTACAAAGAGCAGCCTGAAAAACTTACCACAATCTCTAGACTTGCCCAGAGTCATGAATCGAATTTCCTAGTCACCACCACGGGCTTTGTTCCTGTAAGAGATTTGGAAAGGTTGAAAGGTGCTGAACCTGGTGACTGGAAGTCACCTGGAAGACTTCACATTTTTAAATTCCCTGAGGGCTGCTGGAGGGTCTTACACTTTAACAGTGACCTAAACAATGCATCTCATGTCCAGGTCACATCACTCTTTTGTCTGAAGGGCTGGAAATACTCTGAATCATCTACCTGGTCAGCAGAGGTGACTGAAATTTTAGGTGCAAATAAGTTTCTGGAGAAACATTGCCTTTTATCTTATTTTAATCTGCAAGATGATACAAGAACTGGCTTTGACTTCTGCAGATTTTCTCTTTGTTTAAATTTGTTTGAGGAGCAAATCCTTACAGCTGCAACCCCTTTTACCCACCCTCCAGAATAAAAGCTATGTGACTATCCTATAAATCTGGAGTGGGGTTGGGGGGTGCCAGAAATGGGATGTTTGGACAAAAAAAATGCAACTGAATTTGAAAAACACCCAACAAGCCCTGTGCCAAAATGCAGAGGAGGCTCTACTGGAGTCCCTGACCTCCTCTCTGAACCCATGGTCTGAGGACTGAGCGTAACTACTGCGTTGGGCCCAGGTGGCCTGTACGTGTTCAAGTGTCATCAGGGATGCAAAGCAGACCCTCTTATTAGTGGAGCCAAGGCTGTGAAGTGGGAGAATGGCCATCTAGTTGGAGTGGTCTTCTGAGCTCAGGCCTCACCCACAGTCAGATCATTTTCTAGTTCCTATTTCCAAACTGGGAGGTGCCCCCTCTTCCAGGATATACCAGGGGGTGCCCATATTTCTCTCACAGGCCCTGGGTGAACACAGCTTGAGGCAGCACTAGGGTTTTACCTTGTAGCAATACTTGGAGAGGCCTCTCATCCCTTGCAATTCATGGATCATTGGGGTGTCAGCACTCTTTACATCTCTACTGTCAATGCTGGAGGGGTTTTCCTGTTGGCTGACAGGGTAGTTTCCCCTAACTTCCAGGCCCTGCGTTGCCAGCCTCACTGTACATGTCTCTGAGCCCTCTTCTTTTTTCTCCTCAGTGCCTATCTTACTTTTCCTCCTTCAGGGAACCTCTGTTTAAAGAGTTCAGTCTTACCCAAAAGAAGATAAAGGGACTCAAAGGCAGCAAGCAACTACCTTCATGAGGAGCAGATATGGGTATTGGAAGGCTCTTTAATTTTGTGGCTAACGGCTGGAAGGTCCTGTAGTGACAGGAGCCAATGACTCGAAAGTCAAATCTGAATTGATTCAACTAGGAATCTGGCACAGATTTTCAACAGCAAGGGTAGTTAACCATGGGAGCAAGCCACCAGCAGAAGGAGTAGGTTCTCCATCTCTTGATGTCTTCACATGAAGACTGGAGGCCTTCCTTGAAGGGGATTTAGTCAAACACGAGTAATGCCACTTTAAAGGCTAATTTTGTCACATGTACAAGCGCCCATGGAGTTCAAGACAGAATTCCTGGATGAGCGTCTCAGGCCTGTGCTATGCAGGAGGTCAGCAGAGATGATCCAATTGTCCTTTCTGGCCATCGATGAATCTGCAGATTCCACGACAACTCTTCTAGCCCTGTGATAAATGAATATACAAAACTGAGTAGAGCTAGAGCTAACAAATCAGACAACATGAATCACTTCCGGTGTTCTGCTTGCATTTTATTTTCCACTCCCCCATTTCTTACCTGTAAAATCCTTTTAACTACAACCTCTTTGGGGTAGGAACCGTGGCCTAGGCCCACAAAGGTATTTAGGCCCCTAACTTTTTCTGTTGTATGAGTTTTGCTGGGATTAGATTACAGTAAGAGTGAGGTGCCTACATCCTTTTGTGGATCTGGAAACATGTCTCTAGTTTGGACGGGATCTAGCACATCCAGGTCCTGACTGGGGACTTTTGGTGCTACTGTAGTAGAAATAAATAAGCATAGTAGCATGTTTCAGTCTATGGGCAGCTTGTAAACTATTTTGTTTCACTCTTGCTTTAAGCATCCACTACTCCCACTCGACGTAAAAGCACAAGGGCCTAGTTTAAGATCTGTGCACTAATCCTGCATCATTTAAGCTTCATTTGGAGGTCTTCCAAGTTTCTTAGGTCCAGTACTCATCCTCTGCAAATGGATGAATTTCATCCTTTGTGATTGGTCACCTACCTGTGTCATGTAGTTTAGTTGCTGCTCCTGATTGGATGGCTGGAATATTTATAAATGGGTTGCGGATAATCAGCCATATTTGAATTGCAAACTTTGGATAAATATGCAATCCATGGTAATATTTTGTGTGGGGATGTGGCTGATGGCTAGTGCAGACCTTTTCAAACAAAAATACAAGGGAATATTCATGAGGTGTTGAATTTGCACAGCCTGTCTGCTGAATGGCTGCACTGGTTCAAAGAGGTGGGCCCACTGCTACTCTTAGGTAGCAGTGATTTCCATGGAAAGAGCTGGATCTACCAAGTTCCTCCTTTGCCATGTTACTAGCTGAGTACTCTCTGTGCTGGGGGCTTTGAAGAAAACAGACAAGACTCCCGAAAAACCTGCAGCAGAGACTCCTGAGAAGACTCCAGCCAAAAACCCCTCAAAAAGTCCAGCAAAGTCACCTCAAGGAAGTCCTTCCAAATCAATATGATTGCTATTTACAGTATAAATACACTAATGTAGCTCTATTACTCATCTATAATTGATTGAGTACAAAATTCTGCGTTATTTTTGCATATCATGCCTTGGTTCAGGAACCAGTACACCATTATAACATTGTTTCTTATGGGAAAATCGGTTCTGAGTTACAATATTTTGACTTCAGATGTGTTTTTGAGGAACCGATTGTGTCATAAGTCCGAGGACTGCCTGAACATATTTATGCACGTGCACGCGCGCGTGCATGCACACACACACACACACACGCACACACATCTCCCTTGCAATGCAACTGCCATGGATTTAGATAGATGCTTTGAAGTCCCAGCTGTTCTTCAAGACAGCAACATCAAAGCAATGGCAGTAAAGGTTGTTTATGTACCTGTGTGGAGCAGAGCTCGGCTCTTTTTCATGAGTGTTAGAGGTGTTGGGGGCTGGGGAAGGGAGTCAGTCTGAGGGTAAAGTCATCTGGTAGAGAGAAAATAAGAAATGTATTGAAGAGGAAGCCTGGGAAGAGAAAGAGCAACTGAGCGGTTGTGTTTTCATTTGTCAAGGCCCCTGTTTCACCATTTCTCAACCTGTGGGTTGCGACCAGACAATGGGTTGCAAAACTATATGAAAGGGTCACAAGCCAACTTTAAAAATGGATTATTTTTTAAAGGAGAAAAATGTAGGAAACTGTGGCTTTTCCCTTGCAGGCTGGCAGAGTTCCAGCCTGCAAGGGCTGCTTGGGGCTCCCCATGCCCTACACCCCCCCCCTTCCTGCGCCACACACTGTGGGTCTCGGGCCTGAGGGCAGGGGACAGTGGATCGGGAGTGAGGGGCACTGGGTTGGGACTGGCCATTGATATTACAAATGGGTCCAAGTACAAAAAAATGTTGAGAACGACTGCTCTGTCTGATACATTCTAACAATAGACATTACGATGAAAACCGAGTGGGTGGGATATCTCAAGGCTGTTTGGGGATTTTGGACACCCACCTCCCTTTAATTGAGCATGGAGCACTTTGAATGAGCGTGTTTTGTCCTGTTAGTTGTCTTCCAGAACTGAGAAAATGCTAGAGGTGCATGCAAGTTGGCTGTGTCTTTATGCAAGACTTTCTGAGGCCATTCCCCTTGGTGCTAATGTAGGTTTAGACCATCCTGGTTTTAAGCAGAAGTTCCAAGTGCAATTGGATGGAAAGTGGTTGTATTTCTATTCAATGGCATTATTAGGGGTGGTTGACTGGAGCAGGAGCCCCAGGCACCAACATAGATCTGTACCTCCAAGCAATGGGAATCAGAGGATGCCTATACATGAACCAGGAGTCTGCTCACATGCCCTGCTCCATCAGAGAAGACTCAAGTAATCAAGTCTGCTGGAGTGCAGTCATTAGTGCTCTCCACCCAGCCTCCATGTCTCGCGTCTGACAAGCCTTGGATAAAGCCCTTCCACCACTGTTTTGAAGTGTAGGGAAGCTAATACACAAATTACTCCAGGTGTTTTAATTAGAGCAGCCTCCCCCTGCCCTCCCTGAAGCACGTGTTAAAACGCTGAGAGATGCTCAGGGAATGTGCAAGAGTTGGGCCAGCTTAAGGTGCTGGCTCTGGGGAGCATGGGAAGGAGCTGCTTGCAGTCAGTAGGGCAGCTGGGGGTCCTGGGGTTTGCATCTTAGTTGCTCTGGTCCCCTTGTGAGCGTCAAGCCCCCCATGATAGATGGCGCTCGGTAGCAAATGCCTATGGAGAGTTTCACTGAAAGCCAGGATTCAGCTCAGGATTATTATTTTAAAACTATTATGTCCTGTGGGAGTGCTTAGATAGCCACAGTAAGCGGGGCTCTAACATGCCAGACAGTAGAGTAGGCAAGCACTGTTTCCCCCATATTGTCAGGGATATGTGAGGCCAGAGTAGATGTGTCCAATGGTTTCTCTTGGCTTCAATTGCTATGCATCTCTGGGACTGCAAAGTAAATAAAAGCCCGTGCCTCAAAGCACTTCTGAGCTAAGGTCCTGATCCAGCAGAGCATGTGGGCATGTGCAACCCCTGTGGAAATCATCAGGACATAAGCACACACTTGAGGTTCAGCGTGCAGTCATGGGCTTTGCTGAGCTGTGACCTATACAACCAGATATAACAGGTGGGTTTACTAGAGGCAGGCAGGATGCATTCATAATGAAACCCAATCTTTTAGCGTGGGCGAGATGTGGATTCATAGGATTCATAAGGGTAGGTCAGAATTGCACCCCCCGTCAGGCCAAACGTGTGTCCATGCAGTGAACTTACAGGCCCTTGTGGCTCCTCTGCTCACATGCTCCATACACCTCCCACAGAAGATGGTCCTGAAGCCAGTGAAGTGACTAAGTATTTTTCTACTGACTTCAGCAGGTGACTTGCATGGTCTGAGAATGGGGCAGGCTCCATGGAAGAGCGCATGTCCGCTCCATGCCATGGTGCATCTGGACTAGAGCGTTACAGGTGCCGTGATGTAAGGCAGGGCGCTGCTCCGCTGAGAAATTTAGAGTATGAAAATTGTACTGCCAAATCCAAAGGTGCCCAAATCATGAATCAGCCTCAAAAATCATGAGATTTAACACTCCCTCCCTCCTTTTGGGCATCTTTTAATTTCTCTTCTGCTTTAAGGACCACGTCCAAAAAGGGGGCTGAAGACATCGAACACCTGTTTGGGTGCTTCAAATCCAATTGATATAAACTGCAGTTGTGCCTCTTATTGAAAACCAGGAAAGGAGATTATTCAGCTTCCCTGACCACTTATTCCACTGTCCCATATTTCTAAAGTTGTTGTTTTTTCCCTGAGATTTGTGCAAATCTGCTGTGTGGCCATTTTAATCCATTGCCTTATGTCTTGCCCTCTGTGGGAAGGAAGGGCAATTTTTCTCCAGCTTCCTTTCTGGCAGCCTTTTGAATACTGAACACTGGTATCACATCTACCCCTTCATCTTTTTTTCCCCTCCAGACTAAACCTAGTTCTCTCAACCTCTTCTCATATGTCTTGCACTCTAGCCCCTTTATCACCTTCATTGCCTTCCTTTATCTCCTCTCTAACTTTTCTCCATCCTTCTTGTAACGCGGTACCTAAAACTGGACCTAAACCGCCTCTGTGTCAGTGCTGAGGCAGTCATCAGTGTCATGCTCTTCTGCACATCATCCCTCTGTAGACATCTACTGTAATATGATGCCTATGCATGGCCTCACTCCCCACTGCCCGGCCTTCCATGGTGTGATATTGTGTGCCTCCAGGCTGGTGGGGTTGAGACTAGCCCAGAGAAGACAGCAAAACACAACTATCTGGTAACTTTATTGTTCTGGACAGGGACCCAAACTGAAAGCAAACAGTACCCCATACATTAGCTAATGGACAATACATTACACATTGTGCCTAGGCTTCGTGCCTGTTCTTTGAGCCATGGGCCTTGCCTGTCCTTGCTTTTTCCGTGACCTTGCTGAAGTCACCTCGCCTCTGGCGCTTGTACACGTGACGGGGGGTTTAGTCCTCAGGTTTTTATTCTATGTCACCCAAATTGAATCGGTGGGTTTTTAATTGAAATCTACCTTTTCAATTTTTCTGCCATGTGATGGCAAGGGACCCAATCCTTTTTTTTTTTTTTTTTTAATTTTTGGAGTCAGAGCCTGTCCTCAGCTAGCGGGTTAGCTGCTGGTAGGCTGAGCAGTCCCGGTCCTTCCTTCCAAGGTAGCGGTGCCCCCGGGGCCGCTCGGGCAGATTGCTAGTGGGTTGATTGCTGCCCTAGCTCAGAGGCAGCACCTGGCCTGATCCGACTGCCCTGAGCCTGCCCGGGTATTGCTAAAGCAATGCTGGCTGAAAATAGGACTGACGAGTTGAATTGCTGTCTTCTGAAATTACAGGTTCAGCCTTGGTTCCTGTATGCTGTAAATGATAAGATGAAATAAGACTTTTTTTTTCATACAAAGATGCCAAAATGTTGCTTACTGACAATTCAACAATGAAAATGGGGACTGTGATGCTGAATTTCTAACCAATGCCACATTTGAAGCTGTTTTTATGGATGTTTTTCATTACATTAGTTTGTTCTTGATATCTGTTATTGTTAGACCAATGGTTCCCAATTTCCTTAGACTCAAGACACCGTGTGTTGCACAGAAGGCAGGGCAAGGTGACGTTTTATAGGCTAACTCATTCAGAAATGCATAAGCTTTTGAAGGCAATAGCCTATTTTTTTCAGACTCCAAGGTATCCCTCATCAGATTCAGGGCACACTTTGGAAAAATGCCAGCTCTTACTTTTCACTAGTTTTTTGATTATGGGAAAAAAAAATAACAGAGCAATTCTTCTGCTGCAAAGACCTCAACAAGACCACAGCGGGGCAGGACGTCTTTGACACACTACATTGCTATGTGACATCTCTGGGTTTGTCTGGTGAATCGTGTATAGCACCCTGGTTGCGGATTAGGTGTTAGACATTACAAGTCAGACGCAAATCGGCCTACCATCATGGGAGCTGACAACCTTTTGACGTACCTCAGTTGCATTTAGAGCGGGATCAGCTAATGCCAGCTGAAGCTCTGCCCCATAGACTTGCTGCTGCCTGAATTGTCTAGCTGCTTAGCAGACATTCCCTTAAATATTCCTGGGTGTCTTTCATAAGGGTTTAGGTCTGGCAAGTTTACTGCTTCTTTAATATTTTGCTTATGCCCCCAAAGGACTGATCCTTTCAACATGTAAAAGTCATCTCGATAGGGAAGGTATTCAGGAATCCAAAGGATTAAGCCAAATCACTCCCAAGTTCGTGTCCAGAACGGGTCTTGTCAAGTCAATTATTCTGATTAATTCCCCCATGCAAACAAGCCTTCATGGCCATGTTGCAATGTAGGCATTTGAGCAGCTCTAGCCAGTGCATGGAGCTCCGCTGTGTGGGGGGTTATGAAACCAGTGTGTGATTGAATGGGGGCTAAATGTCCTGCGTTAGTGAAATAGTTGAGAAAATAAAAGATTGGTGACAGCAGGGGCAGAAAGATCAGCTCAAGACTGAGGACTGGGTCCTTCAGTGGAAGTCGATGGAGCTGGGAGAGTTTTGCCCCAGCTGAGAACTTGGTCCAGATTTCTCTGTGGTGGCTCCTAACTTCTGCAAGCTCTGGGGTGAGGTGGGGTTGATTCAGGCGACTTCTGATCCTTGAATGAAGAGACATTCATTAACGTCCTTTCCTGGCATAAGCACACGCTTTTCTAAAAGAGTGGGGAAAAATACCGTACATCACAGACCGGTGATTTGACCCACAAATCCACCCAGAAACATTCAGGCCAGTCTGGACACAACTCAGGCGCATACCCACAGCCTCCGTGAAGGAGAGACGATGCCCTCCTGTGGGAAGCAGGGTGGGAGGTCCGGGGACCCAGCTGCCTGGCAGGACCCCTCGAACCCGAGTCATTAGTCTCCGGATCGTCAGGTGTCCTCATTTGTCTGATGCCCCTGCTACGAGCCAGCGCTGGGCGGCTGCAGCTCCCCCACCGCTGTCAGACAGGCTCAGGGGGCACGGGCCGGCGGACGTGTCACTCTCACTGTTAGTGAACCGGAGTTGTTCTTACTCATGCCAGAAAAACAAAGCAGCCGCGCTTGGCTCCCGGTTGGGAGACAGAGAGGAGGGTCGTTGGGTTATCCAAGCTGCTCGTTCCCCGCCCCCCCCCCCCGCCTTCACTTGAAACCCCTTGAAATAATTTAATTCCACTTTTCTATTTCCCCACCTTGCAAAATGATTATCAGGCCAGAGGGTTTCAGTAGAGAAGAGCCCAGCTTATTTTGTTTCTTGCTCTCCAAATGGAGGATGTTGCTTTCTTTAAGGGGGTTTGCGACACCCGGACCTTCATGTAGCACCTCTGGGCGGCTCCAAAATGCCCCGTTTTCTACTCGTACCTTTTCACTGGAGCCCCAGTGGGGATTTACTGCAATGGGGAAATAGAAAGCTGCACACACAGGTCCTCTTTCAGAGTTCATGGGAACCCCACTGAGATCACGGGGGATGCATTCAAGGAGAGGCTGGCTGGCAAGGTTTAGGACTAGTGCATCCAGAGCTACATGGTCCGGGGGCTCTCTTCAACCCCTGTGCTTCCATGCTTTCATTGGGATTATCCTAACTGGGCTTTGGCACTGATGTAACTGCAGTGGTGCTCACTTCTGCTTAGGTGCTCAGCTGGGAAATGAAACAGCAGATTCCCACTGAAGCTCCCCTGATCAAATGGAGGGGCAGAGGGCTTCAGAGATGTTGCGCCGGTGCAAAGTGACTTTCAAGCTGGCACCAGCTGCATTGGCTCATGTCATGGTGGCACCAAGGCCGCTTGTCTACCTTAGAGTTTTGCTGGTGGGCAGTGACTATAGTGTAGCCATGCCGGGGCAAAAAATCCCCACTGAACAAGGAAAACAGGAGTGCAATTGTAAGCTATTGCCCGTATTGTTACCAAGGCTGTCTGCAGCTTGCAGGTCCCGGGACCTTCTGTTTCAGAGCAAGGCTGATTTAAGCTATGTTTGGGGTGATCAGAAAGCTGAGGATAGGCAAGATGAAGGCGGGGTAGATTTGCATTTAATAGGCGAACCACAGTACATAAGCATAAGCTTTCACGAGCTGGAGCTCACCTCATGAGATGCCGTATGCAGGACTCCACCTGCCAGAAGAGATGGAGACTTGTTCTTTTGGAGTATGCAGCACAGTTGTGGAGTGTGTGAGTGCGTGCGCGTGTGTACGTGAAAAAGCATGTGTGAATGGGGAGGGGTGTGCACGCACTCGTGTACAAATTGTTTCCTGTCCCTCTACTACCACTGCTGGAGAGGGACATGCTGGGAATGCCTTCTGAATTTCAGAAATATGAACTTTCAGTTCTACCCAGGAGAACTTTTACAGTCTTTTCTCCTATGCCTGAAGAAGGGTATTTGTGGCTGAAAGCTTGCAATGAAAGATTTTTTTTTTTTTTTTGGCAAAAGTCTAGTTGGTCCAATAAATGATATCACCTTTACCGCAAGTCCTGATTCCTTCTGAATTTCAGAACTTACTTTGGCGTTGCCCTCCTTTCCACACACCCCCACAACAAGCAGGACCATGACAGCTCATCCAAGAAGGAAACACGGATATCAGCTCGGCTGGCCACTTGCACCGGACAGGCCAAAGGGTTTTGTTCGGGAATATGCACACCGGACCAGATAGCTACAGCCTACTGTTGTGAGACGGTCGGTCTTGATCTGAAGACTTCCAAGGTTGGAGACTCAAGCACATACCTGGGCAAGGTCTTCCAGAATGAATAAACTGCTAACAAGTCTCTTTCTTTGCTTTTGCTTAAAATCCCCATTTTTTAAAATCCCCATAGGTTTTAAAATCCCCATTTCGCTTAAAATCCCCATAGGTTTGCCTGGTTCGTGATTTGTAGAACAGCCCTGACCGTGCTCTGTACCTTATTTGGGGTGACTTGCTTTTTTTTTATCTGGCATGTGCAATACATGGCATCGCAGGACACTGATTCCCCGAGTTGCTGCGAAAGCTCGAATCCCTGCCATCCCCAGGCTCTGGCTGTGGGAGCTGCGGAAATCATGCTAGAGGGAGCAGTCCCACTGTGAATCAGTTGTTTTCTAGCAAGAGCTGGGGCGGGGGGAATAATAGAATTGTAATTTATTGACGGGTTCAAAACAATCCTCTTGAGTTCATCTGAAAGTGATCTTTTTGGCGGCGGGCGAAATAAAACAAAGAAGGACAGTAAGTTGATTTTGCAGCAATTTTAAGGGTTTCTATTTTGTTTAATACATGAAAGGAAGTTGCAGAACCAAAAAAAGTCCCTTTCAAGGGGAAGAATCTGAATGTTTGATTTTGAGAATGGCAAAAGGAAACTTTTAATGTCCCGTCCCCCCTCCCCAACTTTTTTTCTTTTTTTTTTTTAGATTTTATCTGACGATAAGCAATACGGTCCAGTTGACACGAATGACTGTGAAAACCTTTTGGTGTTGCTGCATCGGCATTTTATGCAGGGGATGGGGTGGAAAAAGGTTTCAGCGGCAAGACTTCACCCAACCCGCCGTTTTAGCTGCAGGGCTTTTCTGGTCTCTAAACTTCTATGACTAAATACAGGCTGTCTGTTGGGGAGGGGTGGGGGATATGGTCCCTGAACCTTTTTCAGCACACCTTGAATTGTTTCCTCTGGGGATGGGGAGACCAGGTACACTATAAACACCCGGCGGCCCATATGTACCATTCGCCAAAGTCCCCAGATCCCAGGACCTATCACTGTCGACATGAAAGGCCACCGGGAGACAACAGCCTCCTCATTCGACCCGTAGTGTGACATTTCCCAAGAAAGGGCTCCAGCCTGGGAACGCAGTTCAAACGGTGCTGGCCACAGCAGTGGGGGCTTATAGATATGCAGGCAAGTCTTGCCCTAGGGCCCTTCTCCTTGCAAGGGGAGCGCCTGGATGATTAGGTCTCTTGTCAGGGGGAGTGGCGGAGAAGTTAAATAGAGTGGAGTTATTGTGGTGGGGGGTTTTTGCGGGGGGGGTGCGTATGTGGCTGGCGGGGTCGATTGCAATTAAAACCTGCCCTTGCTCTTTTATATGGTCATTAGCTGACCCGAATAGAGGAGGCTGAGAACAATTCTCACGCCTGCAAGCCATCCACCAGGCAGCCCCCCCCCCCCCCCCCCCCCCCCCGTCTCAAGTACCTGCTAACAATCCGGTTTCCCTTTGGTCACAGTGTCAGGTCTCATTGGTGGTCGGGCACCATTTCCTAGGTTAATAGGGAGAAGAAGGGTGGAGAATTTCTCTCTTTCTCATTCTCTTTTCAACCTAGGCTGTAAAATTCATCCCTCCCCCCCGCCCCAGGTGTTATGGAGGCCCAGGCTACAAGGCTATCTGTCTTGTCCTCCCCTCGAAACTGGGCCTAATCCTTCTCCATGGGACACGGAGGGGCTCTGCAGCAAACTTGGGGTTGTTCCGGGCACCGGGAGAGATGAAATAGTGGGTCCGATGGACCCGTGGTCGGACCGAGCAGGGACGTTCCTATCATGCTCCGATTTCAATTGTGGACTTGCTGAGTCTGCATCACGAGTCAGGTGCTTGACAGCACGCGGGGAGGCAAATTCTCTGTCTCAACAGTGGTTTAGATTAGGATTTGGCCCAATGTGTTGGATGGCCCTCATTCTCCTCCCACTTCCACCGGGGCAAGTTAGGAGTAAGCCCACAAAGGGCAGAGGACTGGGTTGAAAGCAGAAACTGGGTATATAGACTCGGCGTCTCACCCCAGGTACATTCAGGCCACTCCACTGAAGCCACTGCGATGAAGAGGAGCCGGCCCAGTAATCAAGGGCAAGACCCACACCGTAGCCTGACTTGTCTCTGATGCACACCAGGGTCTTTTGAGGGTAACATCACTGAGCCAAGGGGGCGAGGTGGGGACGTGATAGCTCAGCCTCTGCTGGGACTGGCTTTGCGCCCTCCCCGTGCTCGTTTATACCTGTGCAAAGTGGAAGTGCCATGCTACCACGTCGTGCAACACAGGTGTGCAGCAAGATAAGAGGCTCCCTTGCTTTTCCTTAGTGTCTCTGGGTGGTGGGAAGGGGAGGTCTGGCAGCCAACTCTTCCTGAGCCTGAAGAAGGTGCTGCACCTTTGAAACCATCCATTTATAATTGCCGACGCCATATCATGAGTCAAGGCCTCTCAAAATCATGAGTCTGTCAGAGGAATACCGGAGAGGATCTTTTATTTATTTGCCTTTTAGTTTTCCGTTCCTTAGGCCTTGCATTTTCACGCTTTATTCTTGAAAAGTGCAAGAAATGTCCTTTTTATTGTGCATGCAAGTCCCGGAGTTTGGCCTTCGTGGAGAAACGCATGATAAAAATCATGAGGTTTGACAGTGCTGTTGATGAGGTTCAAAACCAGCCTGGAATAACCTTCTCAGCAGCTTTGAAGTGACTCACTTGCACTTTGGCAAACATTTCTCTCCCCTTTTTTTCCCTCTACAACGTTTAAATGAACTATGCTTTTGCTGTGGCAATCCCTGCAGAGAGCTTTGCTATGTGGGAGTTAAAAGAAGCAAACACACACCTGGTGTTTTCAGCACAAACTATGACCCTGTTTAAACTGCAGAGGAAAAGAGACCTGCAGAGGAAAAGAGACCCCAAAAAATGTTTAAGAAAAAGAGATACCTGCCTTTTTTTTTCCCCTTCCTCCTGAGTCTCTCTGAACTTCAAAATATCAGAGCATTAGTCATTGCATAGGATGTCTTTCAGCAGCTCTTCTGAAGTGTTATTTTTTGTCTGACATGTTTTGGAAGAATGAAAGGTACCAGCCAAACCTTAATCTCTGAAGCATGCCAGATATAATATTTAGTACATTCCTTAAACTTGCATAGTGACTAGGTGGAAAGTACGTAGGACCAGGCCCATGTGCCGTCTACCGTGGACAACTGCTAGCCCCTTCAGAGCAAGAAGCCCTGCAGTGGGCAGCTCCCATTTCCAGCCTCCGAGGAATGCACACGAGGGACAGTCTGGTATAATATGAAGCATCCGGCCCTAGCAAAAAGGTACCAGCATGTAAACATGCCATCCTGGGTCTGCTGGAAGCAATGTTGGGTTTCTAGCCTACCCAGGAGAGCACACAACACACCAAGAGACTCTTCCTATACCGGAAGGAGGGCGTTTGTGCCCGAAAGCTTGCAAGGAGTATGATTTAGTTGGCCTAATAAAAGCTATCACATCTACCCAAAGAACCGTGTCTGCCTTCTGCGAGAGCGTGAGGTGACCGTCGGGCCCCTGGGGACCGTGATCTCTTCCCTCTGTACCTGTGGGCAAGACTTCCTGCCTCAGTTTCCCTGTGTCTAAAATAGTGGCACTAATATTTAACTCCAATTGGAGGGACTAGCACACACATATGAAAATGCACCGAACTCTGCATTTAAGGGTAATCAGTAAAGGATGGGGTCAAGTTCCTTTTTTGCACACATGGATGTCAGGAGAGTTACTCCTCATGCGGAGCCAGGCCCTGGTGCTTATTAATCGCTTCTCGGCCTCTTGAAGGCTCGGATCAAGCGTAGCCACCGGGACAAGAGGTGCCGATGGCACGGCTATGCGGCAGAGACCCTCCCCCACGTGCTGTGCGGCTGCAAGTGGCACACCAGAGCCTGGCAGCGCAACGCTGTCCAGGGCCGCCTGGTGCGGGCCATCCCGGGCGCGGCGGGGGAGATCTCGGGAACCGCACCGTCCCCGGCTGCAGGAGCCAGCTGCGCCCCGACATCGTCATCACCGACAAAGAGGCCAAGAAGGTCGTGACTGTGAACGTCACCATCCCCTTCGAGACCCGGCGCCAAGCCTTCACCGAGGCCCGGGCTCGCAAGCGGGGGACGTACGCCCCGCTGGCCGACACCCCGAGGGGCCGCGGCTACGACGTGGCGGTCGACGCGCTCATCGTGGGGACGCTCGGAGCCGGGGACCCCAGCAACGAGAGCGTCCCGCGCGCCTGCCGCGTCTGCCACCGCTACGCCCAGCTGATGCGCTGCCTCGTGGCGTCCGACACCATCCGCTGGTCCCGCGACATCTACGTGGCCCCCGCCAGTACTGCGACCCCGCCAGACGAACCACCGCCTGCACCGCCCCCTCTGCACCAGATGGACCTTCGCTTTCGAGAGGATTCTTCAACAACGGAGGACCCCGCTCCGCCTGAAGGGGACGCCCGCGATGAGACTGTATGGACCGAGACACTTCCTTCAAACCACTTCCTCCACCGTTGTGGACCATTGTAACGGGTTTGTATCTACCTCCTTTCTCTCTCAGCGTTGCGAACCCCTCCCTCCCCACTCCCGGGCTTACTTGGCTAACATTGTATCTCCTGTAACCTAGTCGTGTTCCCCTCCTCACCCCCGTCCCTCTATTGTTAGTCCCTCGCTCGGGCAATCCGTATTTCCCTACCGGCTTTGTCATCTATTTTTTGGGTTTCCAATCCTAAACATTTACTAATAAAAGTCGATCTATCCTTAAGTCTTTGTTACGTTGCATTGCTTGTGACCCCACAACTTGGACCGGGGTTATTCAGCACTGCTCCTTTTCTTTCCTAGTGGGTCACATTGTGATTCTGTCTTCCTTCCTTCTTCTTATGCAAGTTCATTTGGTCGTGTTTGGTCGGGTGGGCGATATCATCACCGGGGCGTCTGAAGGGCCGTGAGCATGGTGGTCTCTGCAGGGCTGGTGGACAGTTTTCCATCTAAACTCTTCTTTTTTTTTTTTGTCTAATAGAAAATCAGGTTATGGACCGAATGGACATTGTTACAGAAAGGATCAGGCTTCCTGAAAAACATTCAGCTTTTATTTGGAAAAGCAAAACCTGAGATTTTGGTCTGAGAGAGGAACAAGCCCAGTATAATATTAGCTAGCAGGATTTGGGGGGGAAAAATGAAAATTTCCACAGAAAACAACTCTATTTTCTCCCTAGTGCTAATATGCTCTTCTGGTTCTCATATTGTAATGTGAATATTGTTTTCTATTAATTGAGGGTCAGTGAATTTTCCGTATCTATATCAATTAGCAACAATCTTATCATTATTCAAACCTAGATCTGATGGGCGACACTTCACTTGGGAAGACAACAAAAAGTCTCCCGAAACAATATTGCACAGTGATTCTAATGACATGAAATGGTGATTTAGCTCTTTCTAATTAACCTCTTTTCTGCTATAAGAGGAAGAGTAATCTACTGAGCCAGGCACCGGGATGGGCTTCAGGACATATATGCATGTCTTGTGTGACTTTGGGCACGTTAGGGTCAGATGCTGTTTCACTTTTTGGCAGACGGAGTTATTTGGGTAAATCTGATCTCTTGGTCTAATAAAAGATATCACGTTTACCCAAAGAAGCTTGTCTCCTTAGACCAACACAGCTACGACCTAGACCTATTTCACCTATTGGGCACCTAAGTGCAATTAAACACCTCAGTTAGGTCCTTTTCCACCTGAAAAGTCGGTGTGTCCTTTTCCTCAGTGCTTTTTGCAACTTACTCCTAAAAGGTAAGAGGATGGCATGCGCAGAGCCTAAGGTAGCGGGGTCCTGATCTCCATTTGGCCTGCTAGACATGGGAGTAATACAAATGCTAATAGTCAGCCCTTACAAATCACAGCAGGATTTCCCTCCAGCCTCCACCAGCTCTTCGGAGGTAACATGCTGCCTCCTCACTGCAGTCATTATCGGGGGTGGGGATAAGGGAAGTGCCTTTGTTTTTAAGGAGGAGGGGTCTGGGGTGCGGCACGCATGGGGTTAATGCTATTAGAACGAATGCCAGAGGAATTAATAATGATTTGCTGCTCATCAGGCAGCCTTCCTCCAGAAATGTAACGCAAGAAAAAACACGTTAAGAAATGTCAGAAAAATGCAGAGAAAAAGCAATTAAAAAAAAACACAACAAACCCAGGACAGAGACAGTCTGGGTACCTGCATGGGGACCAGTCGGCTGGGAGTATGCAGGAGGCATTTCTAAACCGGGCTCCAGCTGGATGCGTGGCCGATGCGGGGCCCAATTCTGTCCTGTGTAAGAGTCCCACAAGCCTGCTGAGCCACGCAGAGTTGCATGGGGTATTACCAGTACCATAAATAAGCAGGGGGGAGGGGGGTAAGCAGGGCATCCGTCCTGGCTCCTGATTGTGGGGGTGTGCGAGCATAGTAACTACCATGCTGCTAGCCTGGGCACCACCAACCCAGCTGCTTATTTCTGCTTCTGGGTGCAACTCCAGGCAGGATTTGGCCTTCTGCTAAAATCATCCAAAAATAGGGCTGGAAAGGACCTTGAGAAGCCACCTAGCCCAGCACCTGCCTCGTCCCTATTTAGACAAATGTTTGCCCAATGAAGACTCCACAGCCTCCCTGCATAGCCTGGCCCGGTCCGTAAGTACCCTCCGAGTCAGTGTGTTCTTCCTAATATCGACTCAGACCTTCCTTGTTGCACTTTGAGCCGTTCCTTTTTCTCCTGTCTCCTGTGGACACAGATACCAATTGCTCACCCTCCGCTTTAAAGCGGCCCTTTCTGTGTTTGGACACTGGGCCTTGTCTCATGTCACACGGAGAATCACAGACAATGAGGGTGGAAGGAAGCTCAGGAGGTCACACCTAGTCCAACCCCCTGCTCCAAGTAGGACCAGCCCCAAAGCCATCGTCCCAGCCAAGGCTTTGTCGAGCCAGGTCTTAGAAACCTCCAAGGGTGGAGATTGTATCACCTCTCTGGGGAGCCTGTTCCAGTGCTTTACTAAGAAAGTAAGAAAGAAAGAAAGTTAGTAAGAAAGTTTTTCCCAATATCCAACCTCAACTTCCCTTGCTGCAACTTGAGCCCAGTGCTCCTTGTCCTGCCACCTGCCCCCACTGAGAACAGCCCAGCTCCAGCCTCTTTGCAGCCCCCCTGCAGGGAGGTGAAGGCTGCTATTCAATCCCCCTCGGTCTTCCCTTCTCCAGGCTGAATGAGCCCTGTTCCCTCAGCCTCTCCTCACCAGTCCTGTCCCCCAGCCCCACAGCCATTTCCATTACTCTCCAGTGGATTCTCCAACTTGTCCACATCCTTTCTGTCGTGGGGGCCCACAGCTGGACACAGGACTCCAGATGTGGCTTCCCCAGTGCTGAATAGAGGGGAAGAATCACTGCCCTTTATCTGCTGGCAACACTCCTACAAATGCAGCCCAGGATGCCATTAGCCTTCTTGGCAACAAGGGCATACTTTAGTTGCATTTCAGTTGGATGAGGATGTCAAACTCACCCTGGGCCCTTGGGCTGGATTTGGATCACAGCAGCTCCTCCGCGGGGCCAGCAGCACCTGGAGTAGGGCTGCCCTTGGATGGCAGTGCAGGCTAGGTGGTAGCACGGGGCAGACAGTGGCACCGGGCTTGGCCTGGCTGGCAGTGTGGAGCTGCATTTGGGCGGCAGTGCAGAGCTCGGGCTGAGGGGCAGCATAAAGGTGAGGCCGCGCGGGGCTGTGTTACGCAGGCTGCCGCAGCACAGGGATCCTTTTTGGTGGGGAGGTGGCAGCATAGGGGCTGCAGCAGCACCAGTTTTGTGTGGCGGCACAGGTTTGGGGACACGTGGCAGCATGGAGCCAGTGGGCTGCTGCTGATGGCCATGTCTAGTAGGGTCTAGGGGGCCCAAATTCAGTGGCAAGCAATGCCACCCAAGTTCTGGTGACTCACTAGCCTGCCGGCAATCCAGATGAAACGGTCCCATGGACTGGATCAGTTTGGCACCCCTGATTTTGATCGTAGGCAGCATTACTATGAGTTGGAAAGTTTTCTGAGCAGTGACAAAGTAATGCTTCCATCAGTCTGGATAAACCTGGTGCTAAAGCCAGAGCCGATGAAGACACTGGTGTGCTTCTGTGTGCTGTTTGTGGGTCCCAGCCTCTCCCAGGTACCGGAGTCTCCTGCTCGTATTACCTCCACGGAGCAGGCGGATGTTAGCTCAGCACATATCAGATCATACGATCTGGAGATAGTCCTTGCCAGAAAAGTCTTAACTCTGCTACGCTACGCTGGCACTTCGTGTGGGTTTTACTGCTTGAATGCTTGGACGGTCGCATTTTAAGTGCAGTGAATTCATCCTTAAAAGTAACATATGATGAGCAAATCTCTCCTTTCAGTCTTCCCTTCTCTGAGCTAAATAATCCCAGTTCTTCCAACCTTCTTGCACATGTCATCTTTTCTAGACTTGTCTGGTGCTCTCTGGATTTTCTCCAAATTGTTCTTATCTTTCCTGAGGTGGGGCACCCAAAACTGGACGCAGTACCCAAGGTGAGGTCTCACCAGTGCTGAAGAGAGGGGAAATACCACTCCACGTGACTTGTATACAATACTCTTCTTCATACTTTTCAATATGCTTTTGGCTTTTTTTTTTGCCATACCACACTGGTCTTCTGTTGAATTTGTGACTTTCAGTCATTTTAGGGCCTTTTCTGCAGTGCTGCTTCCTAGCCACTTGTTCCCCATTTGTGCATGCCACCATTCCTTTCTAAATGTCCTACCTTGCATTTATCTTAGCTGAATATCACTAAAAGTCCTACCTTGCATTTATCCTGGCTGAATCTCACTAAATGTCCTACCTTGCATTTGTCCTGGTTGCATCTCACCTAATGTCTCACCTTGCATTTATCCTGGTCGAATCTCACCATCTTTACTTCAGACTGGTTTTCCAATATTGCTAAGGTCATTCTGAATCCCAGCCCTGTCCTCTAACGTACATGCAATGCCACCCAGCATGGTGTCACTGCCAAAGTAGCACGCATACACTCAATCCCATCATCCAGTTCATAACTCACTCAGTCACTAATTGTGCTGGAGTACCATAAAAGGAGAAGTTACAACCTCTTTTTGCACTGGAAAGAGGGGTTTGATACTGTGTTCTGAGTAATAATTAATCCTCTGGGCTTATAATAACCTTTTTCGAAATACAAGAGTGGAAGAATGCTAACATTAAAAGTCAAGGGATCTGCATAGCATGCCCACAGTGTATTTTACTACAACATACAATTAATCTGTGGAACTTGTTGCTGCAGTGTCTCATTGAGGTGAATAGCTGAACTGGTCTTGAAAAAAGATTAGACGTTGATATGGCTATGAATAGCATCTGCAGGTATGTGAAGAGGAAAACCAGAAATGAATCCTAATGGTGAAGAGTATTAGGTGATCCCTAGCCAGGAGTCGGGGAGGAAATTCCAGCCTTGCTCATCCTCCTATGATTGTTTTTTCAAGTCAGGAAGCTATCCGCTGCAGTCCAATGTCCCCCATTGCTTTAATCCCTGAACATCTAGGCAGTTTGAATGTATTAACCTCATAGCACACCCCAAAGAGGTCATTGTCCTTGTTTTCCAGACTGGGAACTGAGGCAGAGATGACCGAAAGTCAGAGAGGGAGTCCATGTCCAGGTGGGGGAATGAACCTGTCTCCCTCTCTCAAAAGCAGCCTCACCGCTAAGGGCCATCCTTCCCCTTTCATGAAGAATTTCGAGAATCTGCAGCAAGCTGCTTGGTCTAATAAAAGATATCACCTCTACCATGAATCCTGATTGCTTTTGCCTCTAGACTGATATGGCTACAACCTGGGCACTTGGAAACTGCAGGGATCCTGAATTGCTCAGATGAGCTTCTGAAAGAAAAGAAGGCACCAAGCCAGTTGTAGATGTACCATTTTTGCAGGCCTCTGTGCTCAAGTTAGATCCTACCGAGATGCTGCGAGGCCTGTAACCGGACCAGTGGTACTAACTTATGCCCTACTCTCTATCTTCTGAGAGTCCAACCATTAATGTTATGGTTGTCTTCTGCTATATCTTCCTCCTATCTCTCCACAGCCCTGCTGGGACCCTACAACTCTTTGCTGGGCATTAGATCAGGCTCTTACTGTGAAAGTCCACCTGAGCACTCAAGTTTGAAGAGCCTGCTGGTACGCATTATGATGGCTGTGCTTGGCTAGCAACAGATGCCACCCAACAAAGTGGATCGTTTGTGCTGGGAGTGTGTCCTGTCCAGTTCATTGGGCAAAACACATGTTGTCCTGCATGTTGATCACAATGGGCCATGTGTTATCCAGGGCTTGAAGGGCCTGGTCCTATGTAAGTATTTCTGGAGTGTGCAGGATTTGTTCTCTCAAGCCCCGAGAAGCACCTGCCTGGCGCAGCTGGAGAGCACGAGCAGCTCCAGGCTGGACTGCCTGCACTCTCCCACCATAAAGTAAGCAGACACCCAGCATGATATAGCAGCTAAATTGACACCATCCTTCATCGCAGCCACGCATGTTGGGCGTTAGTGGCACAACAAGGGGCACGGATGTCGATTTGCTTGGCCCTTGTGCCTCCATAAAAATGTTGACAGAGGCACAAAGTAATGAAAGGTGACATCTTTTTCCATTGTCTGTGCAGGTGGGGGGAGGCTTTCTCTGCTTTCACAACGGGTGTGGGCACACACGGCAACTCCGAAACGTCGCTGATGGAGAACAGGGTCACAACCGTCGCACTTAAACCAGTCTGAGTGTTATGTGTGTCCATACCAGTTAGGAAGCTGCTAAGATCTCCTCTGGTCTGGAGATCACACAAGATTGGTTTTTTGGTGAGATTTCCCGCATTTTCTTGCGGGATGCCAAAAAGAACATGTTTCCTTGCTGTGCCGAGGCATCTCTCATTCCTGCCCTCAGATTCAGGATGCTCATGAAAAATAACCCTCACCAGATGTAAATCCCATTTTGGGGCTCTCAGAAGATCATGGTAGATCTTTATTTGGATCCAAGGACTGCTTGGGGCTCTATGCTATTGCCCTGTAAGATATTCAATAAAGATTGTCCATGTGAAATAATATTTGTGTTACTATATGTTTCCCAGCTCCTCCTGGCTCCCAGCATGCTGGAGCATCCAGGGCACAAATGGAGCATAGAGCCCATGCACTTCTTTTGACCTCCTTGTTCATTCCCATATCACAAGTGACATTGCTTTTTACACGAATCAAGCTCCGCGGTTGTCTCATTCCTTTTTTACTTTCTGGCTACATCCAGATGAGCAGGGACATGTGCTTGCAGGGGTACAAATAGTAACGGCACAAATCTGCGCCACGACTTGGTGCTGCAGCACGTGCCCCGGCATGTGCCCTTTGCTGGGGGACACATTGTCCCAGTGTGGGCCCATCTCCTCCTGGACTCCAGCATGCTGGAGCAGCTGGGGCACGAATGGAGCATAGCGATGCTCTGGCCAGCAGCCAGAGCCTCTTACTGGAGGACCAAGCCTCTGTTTGTTTTGGTGCATGCTGCTGCTTTTTATCCTGGTAGTTTTTGCCCCCACCTTCTGTTTGTTCCAAGCGTGTGGTTTGTGGCCCCACAAACCACACACCCCTGCTCATCTGGACGCCGCTGCTGACTCCACCAAACCCCAAAGGAGCTGCTTTCCAATCATATGTTTTTCTATGAATGCATTTTTACCCATAATTGATTCCGCTGTCATTGAGGACATTTTCATTTTGCTTTAAAAGAGGCATTCTGCCACTGTGAGGTGTTAAAAAATCTGAAGCTATGCGTAACTATAGCTGATGAGCTATTGGGCTCAGATCTGATGACAATGAGGAGTTCACTCCATTGGCCTCGGTGAACCCACACAGGAAACAATGTGAATCAGGATCAGGCCCTCGATAAGTAAAGATAATGGGATCCTAATCTGGCTTTTCCTTGAATCGCTGTTTCTTAAAGGAAACCAGCATCAGAGCCGGTTGTGCATGCTCACAGATCTGTGACTCAACAGCGGAGCTCATTCTCTCCTTTCTAATTGCTGCTTTCTTTTCCTCCCGGTGCTTTTGTTTTTCTCTGCAAGCAATCCCGGCTTTCAGATGTCTCAGGGTCACCTCTCCATGTGCTGAAGCACGAATGATTTCTTCAGCTCTGCTTAATGTGAGATTGCATCCAGGCTGCGCGTGCACAAACGCCACGTACCCGCGCACACCAAAGGTTGTGCACGCAGGTTGGCAAAGTCCACCGACATCCATATCCCCATGCTACACTCATATAAGGT
The DNA here is from genome assembly GCF_052110815.1 of Crocodylus siamensis. Taxonomy (NCBI): domain Eukaryota; kingdom Metazoa; phylum Chordata; order Crocodylia; family Crocodylidae; genus Crocodylus; species Crocodylus siamensis. The sequence goes on from NC_143399.1 coordinate 202,605,508, forward strand.
GGGCTCACAGCCGCTTGAGGCCAAAGCTCGGTCTCAGGGACGCTGAGTGTCGATCAGGAGATGCTCCATTGTCATTAAAGGCGTTGCACTGGGGCAAATGGAGAGGAAGGAAGGATAGGATTTGTCCCGGGAGGATCAGCATTAGGCTTGTCAGGTTATGGAAGAGGTTTACAATCAAGCAGAAAAATTAAAAATATATTAAGCAGAAATCTATGAAATCTATGAAATCTATATAAATTACTCAGTGGCATCCCTGTTAAATAAACCAATTAATAAAGAACTTCCAGACCCTGGAGAAATTTCCCAACAAAAGCATTAACCCATGCAGTAATTTGCAAACTCACATCCATTCCTAAAATATACTGAAAGCAGCTCAGGTTTCTAATTAAGTGTGAAACCTTTCTTGCTTTCTCATGTTCTTCGGCTAGAGACAAGCTACTTCCCTGCCTTTTTAATTGCCCTTTCATGGGGGCCTGATTGACTCTGGCATTGGCATGTTGTATATTTAGATGCTTTGTGCCGTGCTGGGTATTTTCTGATGGTTTGGAGGAGTCTGGGGGCTGGGCTGCAATGGGAAAAGGCTGTTTTACTGATGAATGTTGCCTATTGTAAAGGGATGAAGATGCAAATGATATGATTGTGAGCGCTGTCAGGGAAGGGGTTGCTTTTTAACTATATTTCCCTACAGCAAAATGAACGAATCGCCTTTCTCTCTTCTTTTATCCGCGACCCTGCTTTAAGAAGACGAGTTAAACTGGGCACAACAAAAAAGGCAGATGACTGTTCAGACATCGACACAGAGATTCGGGTTTATAGCACGTACAAAGACACACAACCCATACCTTGCACGTATGCTCATCCACACAAGTCAAATATACATGTACACACATGCACAAATACAACCCCCCCCCGTGTGTCGTGTTGTTTCCTATGCAGCAGGAAATAATCCTGTCTGGGCAAGGCTATGTGCTGAATGACCAAACAGAACTAGTTTCTCCGTGATATCTTGGGAGGTTTTTAAAAGACACACAACCCCCCCTTGCCCCAGTATAGCTTGCAACCAAGTTTGCAGAGCTTATCTCAGAAGCTGATCCTTTGGAAAGGGCGTAGATCCTTAGGATTTTGGGGGGGGAACAAAGAGAATGATCATTCATAAAACATTTTTGAAAAAGCCTCGAGAAGCAAAGCGCTGAAGACAAGTTTCTTCAGCAATTGAAATCTTTGGCAACCTTTTAGTTGGGTTTTTTTTAACGCTTTCACAGAAAAATAAGGCTGCAAGTCGGACTGCGCCTTTCACGTGGCCCGCGCTGCCTGCGGAAGAAAGAAATGGTGGGGGGGGGTCTTATTAAGAGATGGGACAATGTGGGGTGCCTGGCAGAAACCTCAGAGGAGGGTCAAATGTCCGTGTATCACCCTTAATACATGAGACCCGCCGTTGCTCCAAAAGGCACCATCGGGGGACGAGCCGAGATGCGGCGAGTTTATGAAAGAGCTTCGCCCTGCCGAGGCTTCTGGGAAATAACTTCCCCAAAACCGTACAAGTTTCTAATGAGCGGTTACAACCCTCCCCCCGCTCCCCCCAGGAATTCACTTGATTGTGTCCCCATGTTTGTAAGTTGTGTGTGTGGCACAATTAAGAATTGATATGCTTAATATGAATGGGATACTTCAAAATGGCCTGAATAGAGACAGAGCGCCAAAAAACATTGTTTAAAAGTCCCCACTCCGCCTGGGAGGGAAAGTTGTGTATCAATCTAGTTCTATAATAGTGTAATTTAGTGTCTAGGCCTGGACTCTGGTGGTGATATTGTACTGGGATGAATGAAACAGAGGACTTCAGGCTGAGCAAGAACTCTAGGACCTTGCAGAGCCTATTCAGGCCAACCCTAATCTGCTTCAGCTCCACTCTGAGCCAAAGCTCCCCTCTCAGTAGTGGGTTTTTCTCTGGGTTTTGTTACTATTTCTTAAAGAGCTCAGCTGGCTGCTGAGGCTGAAAAGAATCAAATTATTAAAGATTTTGTGGAAAATCCAGTGAGAATGGACCCATGCAAGAATGATAGCATTGTGCCACTGTGGGCCATTCCCAGCTTCCAGTAGGGAGAAATTGTCAACCCGGTCTTTGTTTTCTTAACCCTTTCAATAGAAACAAAATAATATTTAGCTTAGCACAAAATACCTCCTTTTTAATTTCTAATCCTTTAAGGTTTTTTTTTTTTTCTTTCTTCCCCCCCCTCCCCGCCCCCCTTCCTCCTCTCTCTCCCATTTTTTTGGCCATCCTCCCAAACAGATTTATATACCCCAAGACATTCGCCTTTCTCTCGCCAGTTGGCCGGAGGGGCATCTGTTATCAGTAAAACCCTTCTTTTCAGCTGGGATGCAAAGGGAGCGATTGAATCCCTTACCAGCGAGGGCCGCCGGAAAAGCAGGGCAGAAGCACAGTCCCGCTCGCCGCTGGGGTGTTGTCTCTACATTAAGAAAGGGTTAATAACCATTTGATAGAAGTGTCTAATTCTTCGGAAATCCAGCTGATCGGTCTGTGTAACGTGCAGCACTTGCATCATAAGAGGAATGATATATTATCAGCACAGCATAAGTTTCTGTGTTTATGTACCGCGATACACCTAGCGCAGGGGGAGGAAAGGAGAGAAAGGAACCGTTTCAGCCCTTTCCCCCTTTCTTTCCTAGAAACATAGACTTTCAAGTCACGAGCGATGCGTCTTGTTGGCCAACTCTGCCTATTCTGCCGCTGATATGAACGGTTGGTTAATGCTTGGAGGGCATCCACGTTGTCTGTCCTGTGTACCTTGATCCTGGCGCCCCAAGAATACAAGCCTTTTTTTGGGGTCCAGCCGCAGAGCCCTGGGCTGGAAAGCAGCACGGCACAGAGGTCTTGGCCGCTTCCCTGCTTCTTGCCGAAGGATAATGACCCGCGACCACGGCTCTTTTGTGACGGCGGCAGCTGCTGCTGCTACCACCTTTCCAAGGCGGTTGCGTGGACGGAGAAGAAAACATTCAACACCAATGATCTTCATACCTACCGGTCTTTGGCACCCTTTTTACACGCCAGCCCCAGAGGTCGGGTGACACAAGCCTGGGTCGGTGTCTAGTGTAAATCCTCAGCAGAGCTTGTGTTGAGTTGAACCAGATGAAGACCTGCCTTACAGTATAATAAAGTGTTAGCCACTATGGTAGGAAGAAGGGTGTGTGGAGACTCACCGTACCATTGCAAGAGTCCCCCTCATCAGGATATCCCCCCCCTTAAATTTGCTTTGCTCGAACCTCGTGTCAACACAACTGGGTCATGTCAGCGAGTGGGGTAGATCCCTGTCAGCCCCCCGGCCTTTTTGGCTGCCAGGACGGTGTGCCTGGGGTTACCAACAGATCTCCTGCCTTTATTTCCCAACCAGCGGGATGCTGCTTAATGCAGAGGCCTGGACCAGACATTTTCCTTGTCACAAATGGAGGGTCCCCATCCAGGCTGGCTTTTGTACAGGGAAAGCTTACTGGTGTTTTTAGGCCCCAGCCAAGTTCAGCCAGAAAGGTTGGAACGATTTGAACCGGAGGCACAGGACGGGGGTACCCAGGCCAGCATTGCCAGCTAGGAGGAGGAATATGTCTGATTTAGGTGTTTTTTTTAATGCTGGCTGAGCTTTTGTGTCTGCTTTGGTAGACCAAGTGACCGACTCTTTCTCCTCAAGGGAAAAGGGCAATATGGGCAGGCAGTAGGACAAGCCTCCTCCAGGCTTCATCCCCAGTCTCAGTGCCCCAAGCCTCCTCGGTCTGGATTCCCTATGAAGGCCCAGGCCAAATGTCAGTCTCCATCATGTGGTTCAGTATTTGACTTCCATGCTGAGGCAATGAAAATATCACTGCATTGGATCCCAAAGAAGCAGTCAAAGGCTCCTCTGATGATCCAAAGACCCCAAACACGAAGAAAGTTTTGACTCCCTGCAGGACGGTGTCTGTGCAGGATCTTGCGCACCAGGCACATCTACACATGCCCCCAACCGCACAGTTGTTACTGTGCAGCAGTTTGCTAAAGCAAACACTAAATGACTGTGCAGTAACTTGCTTCTAGCAAGTGCTAAGCGACTGCACAAGAAGTGCCATTACTGTCCAGTCCCGGCGGCACACGTGTCGTTTCCAACCCTACTGCGCAGTAGCGTCGGCGTCACGCGTAGATGCATCCACGGAGGATGTGGTCCTATTGGCTATCAGGAACCAGAGCTGAGGGCAGGGCTTGAACTCAACCATCACCTGAGAACCTGGTCCCTTCACCTTGGGCATCATTTCAGCCATTTCCTTGCACTCGCACCCCCTCCTCTTCCCTGTCCTGACCAAGTTTTTCCATATAGCCTTGGAAAAGGGGAATTTACCACCATAAACTGTGTATGAGCCCAACCCCCCCATGCTCAGTGATATGTGTGTTCCCCCCCTCCCCACCACTGCCACTGTCCCCACATTGCCTGGATGTGTCCCTGGGCATCGGCGGAGGCTGCAGAGCCCCTCTTTCCCTGATAATGATAATGATAATGGCAGGCAGGTTCCCCCTCCCTGAGCCTGCTCCTGGGCTGGCAAGGGACATGTTGGGGACTAAGCAGGGAGGAGAAACCCAACTGCTGCTATTGCCATTGCCTCTGGCTGGACCCAGCTCTGCACAGAGCCGGGCTGGAGCAGGGCAGGAGTGGCCCTGCAGCTGCCCTGGCCCAGAGGCTGCTGGAGACAGCAGCAACAATGGGCAAGGGAGTGGAGGTAGGAGGGAAGGGGACGTTCCTCTGAGCACAGAGGGGTGGGGGGGGTTTACTGGCTTCAGGGATTTAAAGAAGTCCCCAGCTGCTTCTCTCATGGTGTCAACAGGGCACCTGGGCCACTGCACCCCCTTTGGATCCACCCCTTCTTATATCCTGGATCCTTCTCATCCAAGTGTCAAGACAAAGCACAGGGATCAGCCTTGTTGCCCCAGGGGTGAACGGTTCCTGTTCATAGGGAAGGGAAGTGCATCCAGCCATACTCGCCCCGCGGGACCCCTCTGCAGCATACCCCGGGTCGCCCTGCATCCTCTTGCTGCCTATGTGAGATCCTCCTCAAGGAGAGCTGAACCCTGGCACGAGTGAAAGGAGGGTCATCGAGAGAAGGAAATTTTCAGAGCTTGTCCTCTTCCATGACCTCTCTTGCTTTCAATGACACCCCCAAGCCTGCCTCCCTTTTGCTGTTTGGGACTCTGCATAGCCATAGGATAGTCTTACAGCATGGATGCCGTTGTGATACTGAGGACAGTATGCTCTAAGCATGGCTATTTAGCTGGATTAGATACCTAAGCTTGGGAACTGGATGAAACGCGAAGCCATGGTAAATGGGAAAGGTCCATTTTCACAGTTGTGTTTGCTAACCACATTGGCCTCAGTTGCCACTGGTGAGCAAGTCCCTTAAGTGGCGATTCCAGCAGGAAAGGCCCCTGTCTGCAGTCTGCCATCTGATCAGCCCCTTCAAATGCAACACTAACGGGGGTTGTCCTGACTCAGGCAACCTGTCCTGTTGGGGCTGAGCATGTGAAGGGGGCTGTAGGAACTGCCCGTGGGTGAGCATGGTACATGAGGACAAGTATGGTGGGGAAATTTCCTGGAACGGGCTATAAAAGCCCATTGAGAGAGCCAGGCACGGCTCTCGGCAGAGAGTGATCCGCCAAATCTCAGCCCCTCTATTTTGTTAACCAGTTATTTGCACACAGGTCCTTAAGGATTTATTCTTCATGTGACGTTATTCATGGAAAGGTTCGTGTACCCCTGCGTCACGCAGTACATGGCTTGTGTCTTTGGTTTGGATGCCCATCCACCTGTCACTCCTTGTGCTGCATGGCTGGTCGCATGAGTCCCAGGAGACTGAGTCCACTTCCCGGTTGTATGAGCTTTCACAATGGCCAGGCAAAGTCCTCTGGTGAAAATGCATATGTGTGGGAGTGTGAGAGCCTGCACACGCATTCTTGTGAACTAGCATCTGTGCAACAGTCATACAAGTTGTGAACAATATGGGGGGAGGGGGTAAAGGATGTAGATGAGGTCTCTTGCCCTGTCTCCAGAGGTTAAGCTCGACTGGGCTTACACCCAAGGCAGCTTCTAATCTATCCAGCTGGAAATGGCTACCTGGTCAGCTATACTGGGGAGTCAAAGGAAACCAGCTGGGGTCCTATCACTTCCTTCTGTGCCCCTGGCTACAGAAACTGGTGTACCTTTGCCACATTAGCTCAAAGGGCCACGAGGCAGATGTTTAATTTCATCATCATCGCCATCATCATCATCATCATCATCATGTCACAGATATATTTAGGTTACCATATTCCCTTTGTTTTGTGATATATAATATAGTCCCATCCACCTCTTGCCTTCTTGATCAATAAAATAATGCTGTCCAGTCTCCTGATTTTACTATAAACCTTATAATGTTTGGTGCTTCCTCTTACAGCTCCAGGGCTATACAATGACTATACAATGCTCCAATGTTTTGTTTTTTCTTGATTAAATTGAAAAAAAAAACCCACAAGGGAAGGGATAGATGTAAAAGTGAGACGTACTGATGTAACGCTTACATCTGCGTGGGTGGGGCAAGTGAAGCAAAACCATTATGACTTTAAATCTGTTTCACTGGGGATTAAAGTTATGGCAGTTTAGTGGGTCGGAGGGTGGATGCAGAGGTGCTGTGAAAGTGTTTGAAGCAGGGGAAGCGGGCTGAGAGAACGTGTGAGGGACCAAGCATCTGAAGATGGGATAGGAGGGTACTGCTGCACTGATGCCTTAGCACTGAGCAATGTGTTGCACGTCATATACTGCTGTTACCAAACGCGGGGGATCCTCAGTACTCCTGTCACTGAAATGCAAACCACTCGTGTGCATGGAGAGGAAGGAGTTTGACTGTGGGCTTCAAATCTTTTGTAGCTGAGGCTTTGGAGCTGAAATCAGGTGCATCCTACCCTGCCACTGACTCACTCTCTGACCTTGGGCAAGTCACACCATCTTGCTGTGATCCAGCCTGCTTGCAAAACAGAGATGCTAACACTGACCTGCCTGTTGGCTGCAAGGATGGGCAGGTGAAAGGGGTTGGAGAAGGCAGAGGTATTCGAAAGCCCTTTCAAGCTCCCTCGCTCTAGGCACCCACGTCCACTCTCCAGTCTGTTCTTGGAGCACAGCAATCACACAGCAGCAGGGATCACAATGTTGTTGGCAATCCTAGAGGCGGTGGAAAGTCTTGAAACACAGGGGCAAAACACCAGCACGTCCCTGCCTCCAGAAGGGATTTGAAGCTGCAGCCTTGCTTCTCCCACCTATTCCTGCAGCCATGCATTTCCCTGTGCCGTTACCTCTTGGCAAATGGTGCCTTTTGTGTGTTTGAGCTCCTACTGCTGGCATATTCTATGATGGACTCCATCCATCACGTGTCAACGGACCGGCAGCTCCTGCTGAGGGGCTGGATGGATGCTGCTATTTCCTAATGACCGACCTGGGAAAGGAAGAGAGACCTACTCCTACTCTACGCCTGGTGCAAGTGCTACTGTCAGATTTCTGATGATGGGCTGCAGGTGGGAGGAAAGGGCAGATAAGGGAGAGGTTAACCTGCCTCCCTCATTCAAAATTTCCAGGCCCAGGTTCTCTGTGCTACAGGAAGCAACAGACCTGCATTAGCATGGGGCCGTTGGCAAGCTAACTAACCATGTGCAGATTAGCCCAGTTTCCGTGCCATGCCGACATGGCTGCACTGCTTCCATCCCAGCACAAGTGTGGGCAGAGATAGCTCAGGTGTCTCTGAAGGCTGCCTGCTGGGAGCCTGGGCAGGGACCTCACCTAGCCCCTCTCCTGCCAGGAGGCAAGGCCCTCTGGCTATATGGCCCCCTCCTGGTATCAGGTTTATCTGGGCTTCAGTCCTTCTGCTTGTTACTCGCTTCTTCCCATGACCTTGAGCTTCCCTGCTCTTTCCCCTGGGTTTTTAACTGCAAACTGATCACCTGTAGCTGAGCTTCTACCCTAGGGCTGTCTCCTTGCAGGGCCAGGCCACCCTGTTATAGGAAGGCTCACATGGCCGGCGGGCTCTGTGGCTGCAGAAGGTGTGCAGTGGGGGCCCTGGGATGCAGGATCGAGGAGGGGGAGCATCGTGCTCCACACAGAGGCAGTCTTCTGCATGCCGGTCCTGTGTTGCACCAGCCCAGCCATCTAATCCAGGGATGTTCCCCCGTTGGAGGATGGATGAACTGGTTTGATGCATGATTTGTAGCAGGTAGAAATTGCTCTGAGCCCTGTCATCCGTCAGACCCATAACTCTGGGCTCAGGCTCCTTTGAGGTTTACTTTCCAGCACCGGCCCAGCTTCACGGAGCTCCTCTTTCAGCCATGGCTGTGCCCAGAATTGAGATGCCCATGCGTTTCCACTGCTTTCATGACAACTTAGAGGTGGCCAGTAGTTTTTGCGGGGAGCGTGGAGGGGAGCAATGCTCTTATAGGCAGGGGTGGCACGTTTTGTCTTGAGGATCCTTGACAGCATGTTGTTAGGTGCTCGATACACGCCTGGAATGAATTAAACAAGGACAGCTGGATGCAATGCAACATGCTCGGTGAGTCCAATCATTTGCAGCCTGCTACCTGGGCCAGTAATGTGGTCAGAGTCGTATCTCCTCATGCCAAGCATGGACAGAGCAAGGCCTGTGGCCTTGTCCTGCATGGAGCTAGAGAAAGATCCTATTAATTTCAGGAGGGGAATAAGACTTGCAGCAGTCCAGCCTGCCCCAAGAAGCTCTCCTGAGCATCAAAGCCCAAGGATAAACCTGCCCCTTGCTCACTCCCACCTACCGCAGCAGACTCATAACCCACCTGAAAGCAGTATCCCAGCCCTTCCTATCTTGACTGCCCACAATTAGACCCCAAACAAAAAGCAACAAATAGCAGCCGGACTCCTAGAAGGGCTCCTGGCTCAGGCAGGAAACTCTTTCTCCTAGAAATTAGTCTGCCCATTTTGCTTGTGCCTCCTACCTGGTGTCCCAACAAGGTCAAGTGCATAGGCCTTCAGCTCACCCCAAAGCAGCGGTGGAGACATTTGCTTAGCTTCTTTGTTCCTCATCTGGGAAATGAAGATAATTTTGCTTTACGCCATCACTGGCATAATTGTGGAGATATAGCAAGAGGTGCTCAGCTTTTGAGGTAACAAGACCAGACTTCAACATTTGGTTTTAGTTTGGTGGATCACAAAGATGGGTGAACCATTTGCAGCAGGCTTGTGGGTTCAGCAAATCCCCCCATCTCTGCTGATGGAGTCATTAAGATCAAGTTTAAGACCCCTCTTTCTGCTCTTGGCAATATGACCATAGATTCATAGATCGTAGAGTTGGAAGGGACCGTCTGGGGGCACCACTGGCCGGAGGGAGTTTCAGTGATATCTCTTGTGGTTGGTTTAACGGTAACTTTCCTCCAACAATTTTTACTTGGAGAATCACCGCAGATCTTGACTTCAGGATACAAATAACCAAGCGACAGGCCTTAAAGCTCTGCTCCTGGTCTTCTGCCTGCAGCACCAGCTGGGCCCGATCAAGGGGAAACTTGATACAAAACTGGTAAAAACGGCTGTAGAGCCCTGGCAAAGCAAAGTGACTCTGCGTTTTGAATACCATATTTTCTCACATACAACACACACTGTTCCCACACAAAAACAGCTGCTGGAAATTTGTGTGTGCATTTTATATGAGGAATGCAGTAATAGCAGTTTCTGTTGGTTATCAGGCAAAAGTAAAAATAAAATCTGCACCCAACTCACAGGAAGCAGAACAGTAGGCTACATGTGCATTTAATGACTATACGTGCCTTTAAGTGCACCTCAATTTAATGTGTATTAGCTTAATGGGCATTAAGCAGGTTTAGGCAGGCGTCTACACGTGCAGGCATTAAAGCACATTAACACTGTGTGTGGACTGACTTGGACTAAAGTTAGTCCCACATCAGTCCACATGCACAGCATTAATGTGCTTTAATGCATCTACAGTACGTTAATGCACTTTAACTATTCGCGCCTAAATTTGACACCTGCATTTGGATTTGCAGGTGTCAAATTTAGGGGCAATTAGCCCCATATCACCATTTTTAAACACATTTAGAGCGGGCACGTGTAGAAGTGCACCCTAATGCACCTCAAATTCAGGCTAATGCACCTTAAAGTGTCTTGTGTAGATGCGTCCAGTGAACATCGTTGCTGCAATTCAGTTACTATCAGGAAAGATCTTTTTTACTTCGTTCTGCCTTCCAAAAACAAGGTGGGTATTTTATTTGGGGACATGTTGTGCGTGAGAAAGTATGGTGTGTCTTCTTGAACCCACTGCACTGAATATGATTGGACCTAGTCAGCAGTTTAAAAGCTTGATAGGCAGAGGTCAGCGAGCGTGTGCTGCTGAACACCATGGACCAGGCACAAGTTGGGTCTTGGTGAGTTAGTTGCTTGCAGTGTGGTGATCTACATAAAGGACCTGCATCTGGTCCCAGGTGTGTCATGGACCTGCTTTAGGGTCTTAGCAATCATTTAATTTCCTTTGATCCCAGCGGATGAACGTGTCTAGCTTTTGGGGATACCTTAATGCAAAGGACCACGGGCATTCAGATTTCTATGCAAGTGAGCAAAGCGTGTTTCCTCTCGTACTCTTTTGCCTTATGTTTCTCACCACGGAGTTTTCTGAACCAAATTCCTGCGCCTTTGGGTTTCCTATTTCAGCCTCTGGAGGGATTAGCAAATGCAAGAGGTGTGTCCACTTCAGCAACCCCAGGGCCTAGCTTCCAGAGACCTCCAGAAAGCTTAGACACTCATCATGAAGTGCAGGATTAGGAAGGCATTATTACCACTGCCTCTGTCATTTTCATATCTGGCATAATTGCTACATGTCTTCCCCTCCGTCTGTCATACATTTGAAGGAGTACGACTTTCATCAGTCCCCCTCCTCTCTCCCTCCCCGCACTTCTGACGTTCACAGCACAGCTTGTGTGGGGCCTCGGAGGGCTCTCGACTGGAGAAAACAGGCTTCCTGTTCATTGTCCATTTAGGAAATAAAAGCTGGGAGAGGCCCCATTGCTATGGACTTCCTGGATTGTGAAATTGCAGAGGGTGGAGATCGGGGAGGAGCCATGGGCACATGGTTGGGAGTCTCAGGATGTGGGTTTGATTTCTACTCTACCGTGGGCTCCCTCTGCGTGTCTATCTCAGTCCCTTGCTTAGCAAACCAAGATACGAGCATGCCTTGAGCATGGGGTGGACCAGATGACCTCCTAAGGTCCCTTCCAGCCCTACTTTCCTATGAGCCTATATTGACACTCCGCTTCTTTGTCTATTTTGATTGTCAGCAATTTTGGGAAGAGAGCTCCTCTTGCTATTTGTATGTATGGCACCCAGCACAACAAAGCCCTGATTTCAACTGAGGCTTCCAGGCACTGTTTTAACACAGATAATAGGAGACTGTACAAGTCCACTATGGTAATAAGTATGCTTAGCACTGGTTATATAGCAAACTCTTAGCTGTCCTTGTGGGGAAAGGACCAGTACTATTTACATTGTGCTGGCCAAGCACCATGGGGCCCTATCTGGTTGATTAGATGCTGACATAAATGCTATGGTGAATAAAGACTTCACAATCAGTAGAGCCAATATATGTGTGTGTGTGTGTGTGTGTGTGCGCGCATGGACATGCATGTGTGCAGACCTACTTATGTTCTTTTGTCCTTACTGGATACAATTAGAGCTGCTCAGGTGTGTCATAAGTCCACAGGTATTGTTCCTGTAGGTCCACTGGGCAAATGCTGTGTTTTGGAGCAAAAGGATTTGAAAACAACGTGTGCAAATCACCATTTTGCAACTATTTAAAGCTTGCACCCTCCTCCTGAAACCAGTGAGAGATTTGCCAGGGACTTCAATGGGAGGAGGTAGCAAGCACTAAGTCTGATTGCTCCCAGCGGTGGACAAGGTAGTCTATTAGCAATTTCATTGTAAGGCCGTGGTTTGAGCCACAAAGAACTGGAGCGCTCTTATCTGATTGGCAACTGTTTTTGGTAAATCTGGGTCCCATTGTGCCCAATGGCTGTGTTACCTTCTGCTTCACAGAGACCAGAGTTTGTCAACGTATGGGAATTCTTCAGAGCAAACCAGAGAGGCAGGTATCCAACACAACACGTCTTCTTGGCTTTGTGTTTTTCCTGGAGTAACTAATGACATGACTGTGATGATGTCTCCTGGCAGAATATTTATTCAGCCACTGGATGGCTTTGTGTGCTAGATGGGGCCAGAATCAGAGAGTGGTCTTTGGCAAACAAGGGAGACAAAACTGGACCTCAAGGTATGCAGAACGATGTTCACTGGTATGGATAAGTTACTGCTGTCTTTTTTATTGGACAGCTCTCTGAAAAGTGGACTACAATCCCATATACTGTGATGGGAGATCTACTATTTAAGATTATGTACTGATGTTCCTCAGCGGATGTGTCTACGCTGCACGTTTGCTGCACAGTAACCAAAATTATGGCACAATATGGGTGCATGTCTACACCCGTACTGTGCAGTAAATATGGCGACTTACAATGACTTGAGTGTAACTTTGATACTTGCATCATTCATGCATCAAATTTACGTCCAATTAGTTACTGTGCAGTAATGCATGTTTAGATACTTTACTGTGCACTAACACTGTGTGCGGACTGATTTAGGACTAACTTTAGTCTCAAGTCAGTCCACACACAGCGTTAATGTGCTTTAAGGCCTGCATGTGTAGATGCTGGCTTATTCCCACTTAATTTACTGCGTGGTAAATTTAAGCCAGTGTAAATGCAGATGTAGACATGTCCAGTAGTCCATAAGTACCTCTCCGATGAACTGGATTTATATGACTAGCTGTTTAGGAGCTTTGTGCAATCTTTAGGTTTCCTTCCTTCCATGGGTATCCCCCAGTGTATGATACCCATGGAGGCATGAGAGTAAGATCTGAAGTTATCTTGGAAGATATCAGTAGGAGCCAAGCATTAGGAGAAAGAGGGCCCTTTGTGGAGGATTTTGGAGAGGGCAAGCACAGGCAGCATTCAGCGATGTCTGGGAATAGTTTTGAAAGGGAGTGCAAAGCATTAGTGCTATTGGAGTGTTTGCACTTGAGTAGATGATTTGCCAAGAAGCATCCAACCTCAGATGTAGGTCTCAGCAAGCCAGCCACGACAAGACTAACTTTCACAGCATTTCGTTTTCAAGCCTGCTGGCTTGCAAGGCTTTGAATCCTGCACGGCCTGTCTCTCCGAATGATGCGGACTACGAAGCCACTTCCCCCTTCTTATTTATTTTTGGGGAGCTTACAGTGAGAGAGCGCGTCGTGCCAGCACGACATGTCAGAACATTCTGAATGGAGGGGGCCATTGTACATTTCCAACACGGAGGGATCGCGGACCTGGAATAAATAAGCGTAATTTCCGGCATCCTCCCAGATTGTGAATGACTTTGGTTCCCAAGGGAATACATTGTGCTCCTCTGTTTAGTAGTCAGTTTGGAATGGAATGTCCCCAAGCATTTTCTCTCTCTTGCCACGGTGCATTACTGGTTTTCTTTACAACTCTCGCCGGAGAGGAGTTTGGGGCACCCGCACATTTGCAACCCCCTCAGTTTACACTTCAGAATTGCCCCCGAATCAAGCAGCATCTAGATCTGACGAGAACCCCTGCTCTTGTGCGGGTGAAAAGGCAACAGGGCTCTTCCAGCTTGGGCCTGAGAGGGGATCCCACTGCTGGCAATCTCCTAAATACTCCATAGGAGACTATGGCACAGTAGCCTAAGCCCTAGGTTTGAAAACCAATGGAATGACAGATTAAAACCCCAGTAGGTGCTGCCTTTTGTGCTTCTTCTGCAGCTCAGTGGAAATCTGTGCAGTGTATTGTCATCGGGGCATTTTGGGTGATGTTCTGTGCGGACTTTAAACATCCCCAAAGGCATCTTTTGTCAGAACGGGAGCTTGTTTTGGTGTCTCTGGCTCCAGCTTCCTTCCATTTTCTATTATAAGATTGGAAACTGCTTTCCAATGCTGGTGGTGGCTGCAAGGCAGGTCAGAAAGAGACTTCTCTACGTCTCTTTGCACTTGCTGGTTGGAATGCCCCTCTTTCTTATTGGGGGGAAAAATAATTGCAATCCTTCTGAAAATGCTTTTTGGCTACTAAGTGGCATGCTGGGTGAGGAATCAGGGAAAATCTCTGGTGCTGAAATTGAGGACAGCTGCCCAAATCAACACTGGAACAAATGAGTGTAAAACCTTACTGCATTTCCCTGATTACAGCAATCACGCTAACATTTTTTATTCCGTTCCACCTCCATGACACCTAGAAACTCCAGCCAAAGTTTGCTCTTCAGACTCTGATGTGTGTTGTCAGGTTGAAGAAAGAGATCATCGTATTTGTTAAGTTATTGACCCTTAAGATACAGCAGGAAACTCGGGATGCATTGGGTTGTGCTGCGGACATTGGAAAGCTGCTCTGAAATCATCAGGCACAAGCCCAGCGAATATAAAATGCAAGTTCAGAAGTCTTGTCTGACTGCCAGCTGGCTTCAAAATCAACTCAACACTTTCCAAGTGAAGAGTAGGAGTCTGCGGACTGAGACAGGGAGCTCATTTCCAGCGATCATTTAGATGCTGATTGCAGGTGTTGTTCCCACATGTCGCGTGGGGTCAAATCTCCGGACCCTTCCTGGAGTTTGGTTTTATTAACAAAGATCTGAACAAGGAGATGACCAGCTTCAGGACCCGTCTTCTCCCAAGCTTGGTGGCTCCTAATGTCCCTACTGCAGGTCCACTTAGCCCTTATCATAATAAGTCCTTTCTCTTCTACCTTCTGTACACCTGACAGATACCCCTGTCTCAGTGTGTTAGCAAGATTGAGAATCTGCTATTTTCCCCTGCCAGAAGCTTTATATTATTTAATATCCAAACCATAAACATGAGAAAAATGTAATCTTTTTTATGGGATAAACTTTATAAGTTATGCTGGAAAAAAGCATTCTCTCTTTCCTCTTGCTATGGAGTAATCTACACATGGTTTCTATAACTAACTTTAATTCAGAAGACCCAGACATCTGCCATTCAGGCTTTTCAAGTTACATTTCCAGTGCTGATGTGCAAACTTGCTATAATAAAGTCTATCACCAGGGTTGAAGCCAAGCTCTACTCGCAAGAAGCAACTCTTGATATTCCCAGTGACAAAACAAGGGAAAATCGTGCAAGTTCCTAGTGGGAGGTCCACCTCTGTCCTGTTTTTGTACAAGCATTATAGGGCCCTGGTCTGGAGGTGTTCTTGAAATTTAATAAATCAACATCATAAAAATCCATCTCTCATTTCTGTGTGTGTGCATTTTCGAGACCAAAGCTTCCCCATTAAGGAAAAAGATGCTGGAGGAGTGTTGCGCAACAATTCTGTCGGACTATTTGCTCTTGTTTTATTACATAAGAATTTGGAGGGTATGATCTTTGTGCTATATAACCTCTTTTTTACCCCAGCAGAATCAACATCTACTCAAAGGGTGGGGTGTTTCAAGAAGCAAAGGACCAGCGGCGGAGTCTATTCAGAGTGCAATTCAGTTATCGTTTCATAAGGCTCGATCTTCAAAACCCCTCATCTAGCTGTTGACTTCGGTGCATGAAAAGCTGGTGGTTAATCTACAATTAGGCAGGTGGGAAGTATACGTACTGAGTTAGGTATTAGCAGTGGCCCCAGTCCTCTCTCCATACACCTCAGCTCTATATACTTATCCTGCCCTCCAAAAGGCTTTATCCATTACAATGCAATGGGAACAAAGGTTTTCGTCTGCCACGCCTGACACATGATTTGGGGGTCTATAAATATGGTTCAGCTCTGTGGCCTAGACCCTTTTCGGCATGCGTACAAGTTAGTCTGAAGTCTTCCTTGAGTACCACTTTGGTTTCCTTCCCTTGCCCGATCTGCTGCTCTGCTTACTGCTCCCTGTCCCAGGCTCCCGGCTCAATCAGTTGCTCTGCTTTCTGCTCCCTGCTCCATCTGCCACTCAGCTGCCTGTCCCTTCCCTGATCCGCCATATGCCCAGAGGCTGCCCGTGCCACTTGGGGCATGCATGCTGCAGGTCAGCCCTCTGTGATCTCAAAGATAAAGACATCTAAAACCTCAAGGAGTCTAAAAGCCTGCAAGCAATATAAAAGATAGACATTTAGTGACTTAGGTGGAATTTGCCATCTGAGTTCAAGTCCATGTAGAGCCATCCACCTGGCTCCGTTCACACAAGCCAGGACCCTTTTTGGCAACTGTTGCTGGGAAATTGAGGCTGGAACAGGGCGGGAATCTGTGCCCTCCAAGGGCTCTTGAGTGCCAGGCAGGTTGCTTGTAGGGACACAAGCTCACCCAGTATATGGGCAAATGGTCAAGGATGGACTGAGCTTACCTTCCCTACATCTCAGATGATAACCAGGTAGCTTAGGGGTGGTTTTTCTCTGGCCTGGTTGGAGCGTGAAGGTTGCTTGCCTTCCTTCCTGCTGGACTTCCACTGAAGTGGTTAAGCCACCTGGAAATAAAATGCTGTGCCCAAACTAAAGGTGGCCAGAACAGGCTTGAGTTGGCTGGGCTGTACTTTTGGCCTGTTGCACCAAAGGGAGCAAGATAATGACTTAATCCTGCTCTCCTTGCTGTAGGCTACCTGGCAGACAGGTTGAGTTCACCTTTCCTTAGCACTAGCACCAAAACCATTTGTTAAGACTTCTCACCTGTTGACACTTGCACGTAAACCCCAGGCTAGACTGCAGCCCTGAGGAATGCAGATCTGGCAAGGTGCTTCCCCATGAGTAGACCATGGAGAAAAACAAGCCCCACCTGCAAATACAAGGGGTCGATAAACAGATCCCGGGGGCTGGGCGTGTAGAACAGCTCCTGGTTTGCGTGGATCCAGCCTTGCTTAGAACAGGGAAGCATCATCAGGCCAACCCTGTACTGGGTAGTGCACAGGACGCATTTTTCTCCCAGAGGCTAAGGGCTAAGTCCCATCTCAACCACTTAGACATCTAGTGTGCAGCTCCTGGCAAAGTCATGATGTAGATGGGCAGAAACAGGGATGCACAGATGTGTGCTTCTCTTGCCCTTTGTGAATGCACAGATCCTGCTCCCCTAAAGGTGAACCTGCCCTTCCGTTGCAGGAGCACCCATTTCAGTAGGTATCTCTTGGATGCCTCCAAAGCAGGATGCTCAGTCATGCAAGAGGCCTGTGGCCCTCCATTCACTCCCACAGGGGATTTTAGCTTGTACTAAGATGCAGCCAGATCCTTGGGATCCTATTGCCCTCTAGCTGTATCAGGCCAATGAGTCTTAGAAGGACCATTTCTGTCCTGGCAGTGAGACACCTACTTAGGATATGCCCCCAGCCATTACAGCACATGCCCCAGATGTAGGACACTTAACTTTTGGATCTTCTCAGGGCGTCAAACCCCTTCCATGCCCCCTCTAACCCCCAAGCATTGGGGAGACATGGCTGTAAGCATGTACGCATGTGACCTCAACCTCTTGTTGAGGTTAACTCACTGGGCAACCACAGGGAAAGGGTCATGGGGCCGGATGGAGAACAAGCAAGACGGAGCCTTGCTCTGTAGCCCTGGAAGAGAGTGGACTATCTGGGGCTCTTCCCCCTGCTCTCAAGGATGTTGATACTTTTTACCCAGTTACTCTTCAAGGCCAAACACAGCGCATGCCCTGTATGGCTGGGGTCCTGCCACTGCACCCATGTGCATAAGGGGTGTCAAACATATGGCCTCTGGGCTGGGTCTGGCTATGTCGTCTGACCCACAGACTCCCAGAAGGGAAGGAAATTCGGGGTGCATTGAGCGGGGGTGAGGTCCACCACAGCCATTGGGGCAGAGATGCTTGCAGGGATGTGCTTCAGTGGTGATGGGTGAGCGATAACCCCTGCGGCTTCTTGATGCTCCTCGCCCCCCTGCCACCAACCGCCACAGAAAATAGGTCTGGATCCAGCCTGCAGGGAGTCCCCTGGTCTGGATCCAGCCTGGCAGGGTGGGGCGGGGTTGGTGAGTTTGACACCCCCGTTTTGGTTGCAAGATCTGAACCAGGGGAACTGCATCAATGCAAGCAGGAGGGGACCAAGTGGTTGCAAAGAAAATGGACCACCCTTCCTTAGTGGGACCACTCCATCCTCCAGTGTCATGATGTGTGGCTAGAGGTGGGATTTTGGGAGGGACTGGACCCTGGGGAGAGGCACCGTGTGCCCCACAGGGCAGGTTGGGGTGGTGACAGAAGGCCGAGTGAGTTTTGTACCTGAGTGGGCTTTATTTGGAAACCTCGAGCTTTGCACATGCGCTCCTTCCTCTTAGAGACTCTGGGCCATGTCTTCCATAAGGCCTCTCTTGCCTGAAGCAGCAGTGTACAGAGCAGGTTGCTCAAGGCTTTCCAAACCCTGCAGTCTTCCCAGGTGGAAACGTCAAGTAGGCGAAGCAACGATGGGACGAACCCTGCTCTCTGCCCCCAGTTTGTACGTCCCATTTCCCCAGTGGTCATGCAATGCATACCACCAACGTCAGAAGCAAAGGGCTGGAGCAGCAGCCACCTCCTGAGCTGCAGAATTGGGATCCCTGCCCCCCAATCTCTTTCCAGGATGCTTTCCCTCTTGGCTACTCAGAGGCTAAAATCCACATAACTGGTACTCATGTGTCTTAGCAATCTGCCCTATGTGTCCCCATACCCCACGGCTTCAGTGGGAGTGGAGGGCACACGGCACCTCTCAGGGCTGGACTCGTTGTGCCACCAGATCAGATCTGGCCCAAACTTCAGTGCCTCTGCTGCCGACGAGTTGGCTCCTACCCACCCCAAGCAGGTAGATGACCACAAGTCTGTTGTCACAGCTGGAAGTGACTGGTGATTTTCCCTTCATCAGAGAGAGGTAGGACTTCACCACAGATCTGCTGTGTTTTATCGATCAGGGTCAGGGGTTCCCAATCATTTTTAGGATCCAGGTGGCACTTTCAGCCCTCAGAATTTCTTGCAGACCCCTCCACCACCCTTAGGATCAGTCTGTTAATTGAAACTGAGGGAGGGGAGTGTTGTGCGTGATCCATGGAGAAGCCATTGTGTGTTTCCCACGGCCTTTGGGAGTAGCTGCTCCTGCTCACAGGTCAAATTACTTGCTATCCCTACATCCCATCCCCAAATTTGCTATCCCTACATCCCTACATCCCTGCTATCCCTACATCCCATCCCCAAATTTGCTATCCCTACATTTCTACATCCCTGCTATCCCTACATCCCATCCCCAAATTTGCTTTCCCTACGTCCCTACATCCCTGCTATCCCTACATCCCATCCCCAAATTTGCTATCCCTACATTTCTACATCCCTGCTATCCCTACATCCCATCCCCAAATTTGCTTTCCCTACATCCCTACATCCCTGCTATCCCTACATCCCATCCCCAAATTTGCTTTCCCTACATCCTTACACCCCTGCTATCCCTACATCTCATCCCCAGATTTTCTGTTCCT
This sequence comes from Crocodylus siamensis, assembly GCF_052110815.1. Taxonomy (NCBI): domain Eukaryota; kingdom Metazoa; phylum Chordata; order Crocodylia; family Crocodylidae; genus Crocodylus; species Crocodylus siamensis. Next base: position 202,625,041 of record NC_143399.1, read on the forward strand.
GCATCCCTACATCCTTGCTAGATTCCTACATCCCGCCCCCAAATTTGCTATCCTTACATTCCTGCATCCTTGCTATCCCTATATCCCATGCCCAAATTTGCTATCCATTCCTGCTAGCCCTACAGCCTATCCTCAAATTTGCTATCCCTACATCCCATCCCCAAGTTTTGCCCTTCAGGTGGGATAAACCCCATACCCCTGGAGTATCTTGGCCTTCACAGTGCCGGAAATAGGAGCTGGGGAGTCTATGGCTTTGCTGTGCTTTTTTTTCTATGTAATCAGAAGAATGCTTTCTCCGTACCAAGAAAGCAGGCAATGCAGCTCAGCAAATAAACTTATCTTAAGGGCCCTCTGGGGAGAATGCTGATCATTTATTCTTGGAAAATATGCTGAGGACGGTATGCGAATAGCACTTCGCAGTACTTGACCTGCGTAATTCGAAACAACAGGGGTGAATATTTTTCTCGGGGCATCACATTTGAAAATACCTCCTACTTAGTTTGTCTTAAAGGCTTTTCTCATTTCTGGGTATTTCTAGGAAACACTTTTGTGACTGTCCAACTAACTCTGAGGTATGGAGGTTTGCATTGTCCCCCCAAGGTCACAAGAGGTGGCTGTGGCAGACACAGCAATGACATCCCGAACTAGAAGACTCTTGTCCCTCAGAAGGAGGGAGGATAAAACAGGGAAAGGGATGAAGATCCCCTTAGAGGCAGGGATCGTCTGTCTACTACATCCTTCTTCTGGTCGGTGGTGAAATGTCTCCAGAAAAGCGCCGCAGCCTCTGCTCAGAGGAGAGCACAACATTTCATGGGAACCACTTACACTTAAAATGTGCAGAAGAAAGCCAAAGTCTGTATTCACACTTGTGTCTCTTTTGGGGTGGGAGGGTCAGGTTTTCAGAGGAACTGAGCAGCCAATAGGCCCCTATGATCCAGTGCAATAAGCATTTTGGGGAGGGAAAAAAAGTGGGGGAGCCATCCTGGGCTTTCTGAACCCACTGGAGACAAGAGGTTGAAGAAGGGTCCCCAACTCTTGTTGCTTTAATGGTCATTAAATATGCTTGAAATAGCTTTTTTTGAATTAGGCCCTTACTAACCTCAGCAGGTCACAAGTTTCTTATAACCTCCAGACATGACTTTCTTTTCTGGCTCTGTGAAAGCATCCATTTCCTCATGAGCAGGCCAGGTGTGAGACAGGTATGTGTTTCTTCCTTCCTGCTGCAAATGCAAATGGAAACTTGTATCCCGAGTGCCCATAAGACGAAGAAGAAGAAATAAAATTCCAAAGCAGACGGGTTAAAATGAATGCATTTTTTTTTTAAATTTTCATTATAAAGTTAACACGGCTATCAAACTTAACTGGTAACAAAAAAACCCCAAAACAAAACAGTGACTAGATGTCGCTAGTGTGTGGTCAGTAGAAAATAAGGGAGAAGACAATGAGGTCACAAGCACCACCGCTCAGCCACAACACTGTCCCGAGGAGTTATTTCTGCAAATATATACTCTTGCTAATATATACATTTATTCATAAAATAAATAATCATAAAAAAAAATCAGACTTAACAAAAAAAAAAAAGAAAAAAAGAAGGTGACACTCCTACTTTGTACAATAGCTTTGGAATTTCAGGTTTTATAATATGTGCATCCTGTACAAGGGAGCGGAGGGGTGGAAGGGATGAAGGACTACGGGGCGATGTAGCATGGGTCGGGGTGGTAGAGGCAGGGCAGGAGGTGTGTGAAGGGGAGAGGGTGCTGGGTGCATGAGCCCCCCGCCACCGGTGAAGGCATTGAAATGACTGATTGACATGCTTGCTCTGGACTGCAGGGCTGTGCCGGCTGTGAGGTGGTGTCTCGGGCCTTCGGCACAGCTGGCAGGCTTGCCGGATCCTCCAAAGCAAAGAGAGGGCTCCCTCGAGGAGCTACGGGCGCTCATGGGATGCAAGCAGGGCAGGAAGGGTTGATCGGGCTCCGTGCAGAAGGGGACATCGAGGCTAAAGGTTGGATCGCAAGCCCATTGTGGGGGTGAGAGAGCTCAGCAGCCGGGAGTATAGGGTTGGCTTATGACCTCGACGAGCTTGGCAATGGGGTGTAGGGTCACGGTTTTGGGAAGGGCGTCCTCACAATGGGAGGGTTTGGGAGCCTACGTTGGAAAGAATCGGGCCTCTTATGCTTTGTTGGTGCTGGCGACATCAGGTCCATGCTGGGAAGGGATCTTGCCCCCCCCCCCGTGAAGTCCAGAGCATTGTAGGACCCCGTTCTAGCCTTTGCCTGTAGCAGTCACGCCCTGGGTCTGTTTTGGTGAAGAGGGCTGAGCGATGAGAAATAAATAAATACTAATAAATAAAGGAGAAGCAACCTGGAAAATGATAAAGGAGATCTGGGAAAGCTTCCTAGCCTGTCTCTGCACCCATGTATGGCTAAGAAAGGCTTCCCTCCAATCCGGGGGCCTCCATGAGCCACACCGGGAGGAGGGCCGGCCTAGAAAGAGGGAGCAAAAGCCAAGTGGAAAAAGATTCTCGTAACCCTTGCAACCAGGGAGATCTGCCTGCCTGGATTAGATTCATAAAGCATCAGGATTTTGCTCAGAAGTAGGTTGGGTCTTCTCCATTATTGTCATGTGGTCAGGACAAGAATAGCAGAGATGTGTATCATGCGCACAGACAACGCATCGTAGGTTTGCTAGCCCATCCATCATGTAGACCCAAAGAAGTGTTTGCAAGGACTAGGCCCACACTGTGTTGCCTCTTGCATCAGTACAAATTTGGAGTCATCAAGCTGATGTCAATGGAGTTGGTCGAGTGTTACAGCCCATATACAGGGTCCCATTGTAAGAGCCCATTGGCTGATTCCCAAAGATACAAAAAAGAGTTAGGAACGTAGTTCCTGCTGAGGCAGGTGGGTCTAGTCCACCTGCCTCCCATGTGTCTTTGCAAACCTCCCCAGTCAAGTCTTACAATGAGAACGGCCATTATCCCTTGCCATACGCATGAGGAAACCGAGGCAAAAGGAAATGGGTGTGGACTTATCTAAGGTCCCACCGTGAGTCGGCATCAGCGTCAGAAGGTAAGACCACGGAAGATGGGGGCTTCAGCCAGGTGCAGTGTCTTGTGCCCTGTGATGGACAAATGAGGTCCAGCTCAGACTCTTGCCCAGGATGCAAAACCATCAGTAGCTCTTGCTGGAGGGTAGGAGAGAGGGAGGAAGGCCATGGGACCGGGTGCGGCCATAGGGGCCTGAGCTGTGGCAGGAGATGCAATCAGAGCCTGGGGAAAGCAAACCAAATGGCCCTGGTGCCCAGGAGGAGAAGGAAGACCTCAGAGAGATGGGCTCCAGCACTGTCATCTGAGCTACCATTTTGCAGCTGGCCTGGAGAGATCTGGCAGATGGAGGAAACATGACGTACAGCCTTTCTACCACCCCACGCAACCTCCCTCCTCTCCTCACAACATCTTATTCCTCCCTCTCACCAAATTTCTCCCAGGGGGTAGATGTCCAGCTATATACACTACAAGGCAGATCCTGCTCCCCATTTCCCTGCAGACATCACTATCTGAGGAGCATCTTCTGCTTGGTCGCGTCTGAAGGAAATGCTCATGGCAGATGAGGACGGGATGTTCTTTTCTTATCATTTGCCACCAAAGATTATGCTGTGCTGCAATGGCTGGTGTCCTTGTCCCTGGTATAGTCTCACTATATGGCTTTTTACATGCTAGGTTTACTAGCTGTCTTTCTTCTCAGACATGTAGTTAGGGCATCCAGAGACACCTACGGTTGCACAGAAGACTGGATCCTCGAGGCAGGTGAGTGCCCATGACTCCCAGGAGGTTTATGCCATGGCTCTCCACTGTGCATTATCCAGGAGCTTTGCCACCCAACTCGACCTTGTCAGCTCATTAATGGGCAGCCCTAGAAGGCTGCTTTCCTGTAGATGGATTAGCCACTGGAAAGGGACACTGCAAACATCTACACCCAATTGAGAAGCCTATAATAGTCAGTCTTTTCTTGGGGTTGGGTCCTGACTGTCAAAGTCGAGATGCAAAGCCCATTGTGGAAGGGTACTGTGATACCCGAAAGCTTGCCTCTGTCTATACCAGACATACCGCTGGGCTGGTAAAAAATATCCCAAGTACTCCTGCTTCTCACAAAACCCATTGAAGTAAGTGGGCAGGTTCCCATTGGCTTTAATAAGCTTTGGAGCAGACCCACTGAACCCAGCATGGCACAGCCCTATTAAAAGCCTTCACCTCCTGCTCAGGTGCCTCGGACATGAATGAGTAGAAAACATCACACAATCACCCCCTTTTTTCCCCTATTTTCTTTCAATTCTATTCTCATTAAAAAAAAAAAAAGGCTTCAAAAAAAATCCCTCTATGTCTTTCATAGAAAGAAACTCCATCAGGTCAAACTCATCCCTGGTATAACTCCAGGGGCTGCGATGGAGCTGGGCCAGGGTTGAACAGGACTCACTGTGTCTGTCTGTATAGCTCTAGTAAACCTTGGATCGATAGCAGCATTATAGAGAAAAAAAAGGATTCTGTATTTTTTTTTCTTTCTCATGGGTGTTTTTGTTACATAGGTGTTTCCTGGACTGATCTACTCTTCCCCTGTTATTGGCACACAGACCTTTGTGGTACCAATCTTTTGCATCCAGGACACATTTGGTTACATGCACAAGACAAGGGGACCGTACTGTGTTTAATTAAGGTTGCGCTGGACAGTTCACATCTGTCACCAGTGGGAGGTGAATGATGCCGGGTCTTCTGTCTTTGGCGCGTGCTCCTTACCGAATAAATAAAGGTGGAAAGGAAAGGCGACGTAAATGGGAATATTGTTTAAGGGGATGCGTCTTCTTAGCACTCCAACTGCTCTCCAGACAGTTTCTCTCCTTGGGGCAGATAGAGGCCATAGATTACATTTTCCAAAAAGCCGCCTCTGATACGCAGTACTTTGGCATTTGGAAACCCAACAAAAAAGGTGCCTTAATCTGGATTCCTCAAATCAATGGCTACTTTGGAAAATGAAGCCCCAAATGACTTGGCTAAGGTCATAGGTTGGATCAATTTTAGGGCTAGCATTAGACCTTGAGAATACCTCGCTCCCAGGCCTATGCTTACATGGCCTCTCTCTCCTCCTCCTCCCCGTAGGCGTGGAGACTCAGAGACGGGGCTACACCCTCCAAATGCATTTGGGTCCATTAAAAGAAGATGTGGGTGTTTTTTCATCGAATTTCATGGGAGATAATTGGCCCTGCTCCCCTTTTTAGCAATGCTAGAATGGGAGATGAATGAGTCCATCATAAAAATGAAGACGTTGAAAAATTACACATGGCCCTAGATTCAGATCCGTTGACCTGCATGGATGGGCCCAAGCGCTGGGATGCTTGAACCCAGGACTGGTTGATGTAGCTTGAGGTTCATCTCCATGGCAGCTACTTTCCTTGACCTGCCTGCCATGACCTAAGCTTTTCTCTGCACTTCCTAAGCTTAAAGCAACTACTCATATTGGGCTTGATTCTGATCTGCCCTAGACCACTGCAAGTTAGGAAAAAGATTGCTAAAGTCACGAGGGTGCTGGGGTAGTGACGTGAGACCATAATCAGGCCTTCAAGCTCTTCCAGGGTACGCCCAGCATCTTGAACACTAGTTTTGCGAGTCCCCTGAGCAGGACCAGATGCCTCGCTGTAAAGTATAATGGCTAAATTCTCTGCTGGTATCACCCCACAGAAGTCAATGGAAATAGACTTAGCAGCAAATTTGAGCTATCATTATCTACGTTCGTTAACTATATACACCCGTGTCCTGTGCTACTTAGGGTCTCGTACAGTTCTTTGCAGTGCAGCGGTCGAGCTCTTTCTAGAAGAGCATTCAGGTTCGTGACTAATATCTTCTCCATGTGAGTCCTACCACTGAATCGTGATCTTCAACAATTGCCTTCATTTCTCCATACCCGCCCTTTTCCAGCTTAAGAAACCTGACACATGAATTTCTAAAATACTTGGGTGTTATCTTTTTTAAAGCAAGCGCTTGAATAGCTGTAACCTCGACTATTTCTCTCAGCAACAGCTTCATTCTCTACTTTTTTTTCTTTTGCTCGCTTTCTCCTTGCCTAAGCAGAAGTCACCCTAGCATGTGGGGCACCTGGAGAGAACTGGCTCCATCATTTAACTCCAAGGCACAGTCCTGAGCTGCTCCAACCTAAGAGTTATCCCAGGGGATGCCGTGACTCAAATGCATCCCCTTTGAGGCACCGCTCCAACTCGACTTTGTTCTGCTGGGGTTAGGCTCTGCTCCTTGCCTCTCCTGAACGCTGCCTGCTCATCTGCTCTCATTTCAGAGAATAAGCAGATAAGGGAAAGAGGAATGAGTGGTATTTCTTCCCTAGGCAAGTTGGTAGTCACAAGCTGGCCCATAGGCTAGCTGCAGCTGTCCCTGCAGTCCATGGAAAGAGTCCGAAGAGCTCTATAAAATCCCCGTTTCTCGAGGGTGAAAATAAAAATAGTGGTCTATTTCTCATTATGGAAGCCCAAGGTGAAGGGAAGAGGAGGAAGGAGACAAAGGAGGTAAGAGAGAACCACACCTTGACTCTGTGCCTGATTGACCAGTCGCTCAGAGCAATGTATGCCAGGCGTAACTCAAATATGGTTGATTTACACTGCTAGGAAGCCCGGCATGGATGAGTGGAGATGCAGGCCTAAGAACCCATCGCTCCAAGCGAAGCCCTGATTACTCTACAGCAAGCTAGATGTTACTGTAAACGGGTGACCCTAATAAGTACAGCAGCTTGAAACCTGCACGGGAAGGGAGTCACAGAACCAATATAGCAATAGGAGAAAGGCGGCAGCTTTGCACAGATGGCACAGATCTAAACTCTGCTCCCGGTCTGGGCTGGTTCAGTTCCCAGGGTTTGATCCGGCCTGGGACAGAGACGGGTACCGAATGCCAGAACTGCATCTGGATGCAAACTGAGCCAGAGTCTGATGCTGTTCCAAGTTGGAGGTTTGGTTCAGGGCCGTGTCTAGGTAGCAGATGACAAATAGTCCTTCAGAACCGTATTCCCGACAGGCTTCTGCTCTAAGGACTGCAATGAGTGAGCTCGATGGAGAAGATGAAATGAACTAAGTGCACTTTCACTTTCCAGCGGCAATTACGTTGTGTTTTAAGCAGAAGGGGAGGGGAAAACTTTCCCCATTTTTCCCTTTATCACGATGGTCTGGGACACAAGAAGTCTTGATCGCCCGGATCACCGCCAGCGAAGGCTCTACCTCCAGAGGCCTGCGGTGCCCGGCGTGGTTCATTGGGAGCCTTCTTGCTGCATTGCTATGTCACATCCAGCTTCAACAGCCCGCGGCTGGGACGCTGTCTCTGTGCGAGTTGGGGGAGAAAAGAGCAGTTTCAGTCCCAGTGGCCATGCACATCCTACGTCCTCTTCGTGACCCACTCCAGGCACCGAGGGTTTATACACTGCGCATGTGTGCGTATCGCATCCTATAGCACGTGCAATACAGGAGTGTCAGTGGGCCCTCTGTAGATGTCCATCCGTAGGCTTGCTCTCGCTCTGCAGAAGCACTATATGCGTCGCTTCATGCTATGGCGTATCTGGCAGAAGCCGCTATGTTAAAAAGTCCTTGCTAATAGCTGGTCCGTGCTATAGCGCTGAGGAATGGTTGCAGACTTCTCCTGTTCCCAGGAGAAGGGGGATTTTTTTAATTAATGAATGAACCCTTTTTAAATTTTTCTTTGCCATTCGTTTTATACACAGCATCTTGGCATTGGGGATTTCTAATATAGCCTCTCCCCTGGTTAGGAAAAGGCGGTATTTAGGAAAATGCAAGTCTTTCAAAGGGCACTTGATACCATGAGTTGCTCCTGGAAAAGGGAAGGGAGAAGCAGACTCACGTTCTTGCTAATGATCTTCTTCCCAGTTCCATGCTGTTGGCTAGTTAAAGAAATCACAGTCTCCTACAGGAGGGATAATCTGGGCACAACCTTTTTGTTACCTGCAGGTAGATCTTGGGAAAGCCAAGAAGTCATTAGACCTATTCTATCCAACCAGTTTTAGCCTTTTTATTCTTTTAATATAAAAAAGTAGCTCTCTCTCACATACGCAACCTCGAAGATGTAGGCTCTAGTCTGTTCCTCCACAGGGAGCCTGCAGAGAGACGTCCTGCTTTATTTGCACGTGTGGACATCATAGACTCGTATGCATTCCTGACAACGGACATAGCAACACCAGTGGAAGATACAGTGGCACTTCTCTTTCCTTTTCTCAGTCCTTGTGTTGTGTCCGCGGCCGCAGCACAACAGGTCGCATCCATCTATCCCGTGGGAGGTGACGTTGCAGATCCGATCGCGGGTCCCAAAGGAGCCGGTCTCAGGGTTTGGCTCGCAAAAGTTCGGTGAGTTCTCATAGTAAACCAGGTCTTTCTCAGTTGGGGCCTTGAAAAAGTTGTATTTGGGCCTCAGCGTCTCCACCCAGCCACGGGATTCCCGGTGCTTCTCCACGACCATTTCGGAAGCGCTGTCGTACTTGTCCTTGAGATAGTCACCGATGACCCTGAAGTCTGGTTGGGACCACCAGCATGTCTTCACTTCACAGCTGCCCGACAGCCCGTGACATTTGCACTTGAGATGCATGAGTTCAATAATAGACTGGAAAGAAAAGTGGGGGAAAAAAGGAAGAGGGAAACTATTATGACACTGTTATTTCTCCAACATTTCTCATCCTAAAGAGTCCCAGGGAGTGAGATAGATCCGTAAGCTGCTGTGAAATAAAGCTGCATTAATGTAGCTCAAGGGCGGGCAATTGTTTTGGGCAGAGGGCCGCTTACTGAGTTTTGGCAGGCCATCGAGGGCTGCATGACAGGCAGCCGGGGGCAGATAAATATTAATTTTCTAAATTTTTTAGGGGCCCCGCGGGCCGCGTAGAATGGTCTGACGGGCTGCATCAGGCCCCCAGGCTGCATTTTGCCCACCCCAATGTAGCTACATCACATATAGAAGCCTTATGCATCTAGCTCAATCATGTGTCATTTCATCCCATGTCAAACCTTGCAGAAAAGCCAAGTTCTCCCGATAAATAAAGCGGTTTCGCTGCTGGATGAAGTCACTCCTGTATAGGAGTGTGGAAACATCCCCAGAGCTGCATTTGCTCCAAATGTTCCCTTCGCCCAGGAGTGTAGGCAGCAGTTTAGTTGCTTGTCATACATCTGCTGGGGCGTTACTAATGGCTTTGGTAGCAAGGGAACTTACAGAGACTTTTCTGCAAGAACTTGAGAGTCTGATGCGCCACCTGCCCACAGAGTTGCTGGATTTTCCCCTTCCTATGAATGGCTTTTTAATAGTGGTCAGTCAAAACGGCCAAGAAATTGGGACAGGACATAAAGAAGTATTTGTTTGTTGTCTGAAGCCATGGAGAAAATGCTGCGGTAGAACGTACTGTGAATATCAAACCTGGGATTTGGTTAAGGTGCCCACAATAACACTCCTTTTCTTTCCAGAAAGAGAGGCTCAAGTCAAGGAAGGGTATCACCAACTGAATCATCAGCTATTTCCTGCTGCACCCTTTGGGTTTTCTCTGAGGGTTTTCAGGGATGCTGAGCAGGTCAAACCTTGATGGCTGAGAGCACAACCACAGCGCTGCCTACGTTTTCTCACCAGCCTCATAATAGTGAGCATTTTCTTTAAAATCACATCTCCCAGTCAAGGGAAATGGTGCAAATCTCAGCTTTTGTTAAGGGGAAAAAAAAAAAGTCTAGCTCTCGCCTTCCTGGTTGCAAAAGATTCAGAAACCAGAAGATAAAAGGGACCCAAATTGGCACTGATATTTTTTAAAGCAATATCTTTTTCTGAGTTTTAAACCAATCTTTTGATTTGATTGTAGTTCCTGATTTTTGAATCCTTCAAGCTGGGATTGCTCCATCTGTAGGGGGACCGAGCTATGAGATGGAAAGGGTGAAAATTCATCCTTGGTTGATACGATAGCCGTGGCCATACCTTTCAATGAGAGTCCTGCCGCCTTTATCTATGGATGAGGTCGGTCCACAGATTTCAAAGGCGCTTAGGCGAGAGACAGCCTTATGCAACCGTACTCAATAAGCTGCGTTTCAGACGGATCAGCAAATTTCTGGGTGCATGAACAGACTAGCTCCAGTCTGCGTCTAAAAGCTATGCCATGAATCAGCACCTATAGTGCGTGATCAATGTTTTCCAGGTGGTTTTTCTTTGTGATTGAGGTAGCATCACTCACTGCTAAGGAGGTTGTAATTAGCTCCGAGAGAACCACAAAGTGTCTGCTTTATATAATAATGCTGTTCTTAATCAAAGCTTTTGGTCTGGAGGCTGGATTTGAATTCTTATGGGAACTGGCTTGAAACATCTCCGGCGGCTCGTTTTTAGCTGGAAATACTCAAACATCGAGACTAGGTGCACTCACCAAATGAGTGTTGGTGTGATGAGAATGGGAAGAATAAGCTGTTTATGGAACAAAAGGATTTAGCTGCCAAGGTGTGGTATCTGCTATGCACCCTATGATATTTGTGAAGGGCCTAAAACCAGTAGAGAGTCTCAACGTTAGACTGGGAATGCAAACAGGCCCTACAGCAAGTCTGAATGGTACCTATGGAGCTCTACACAATATTTTTCCATTGAGGCTCATTAGAAGGCAAAATGCACCTTTTCATCCTACCCAGCTCTAGTCTTTATTCCTATAGCCCGTTACCATTGGAAGTGCTGGGTAACTCATGGCACCCGTGTTATTCTGGCCAGCTTTATAGCCATGTAAATATTTCTTTCTTCCTCCTCTGCTAGTTTCATAGATTTCATAGATTTCATAGACTTTAACCTCGGAAGATCATCGAGTCCAGCCCCACGTCCCAGGGACAGGAAGTCCGCTTGTAATCCCCAATGAGGAATTATGCTTCTCCGTGAAATGAGGACCCCCCGCCCCTGAAGTTTTGGCCTGTCCTTGATGGGGATCCCATAGACTGGTGGAAATCCATGATGACGTCATAGTTTATTCACGTGTGCAGTCATACGTGTTTCTACATACATGAACAGGGTCTGCTCCCACTCCCATTGACATCAATGGCAACAAAGGAGTAGAAACAGGCTGATTTATTTTGATTCTGTTAGTCACTGGTACTTCTCTTCTATATAGGATATGCAATAAGGTCTTGTTTTGTGTGGGGAGGGATGCGGACGTGACTCCTGTAGAGGCTGCTGGGACGGCTGACTCTAAGCCAAGAATGCTTCCTAGACTGAGTCTCTTGGAATAGGCCAAATCTTAGAAAATGAGGGTTGAAGGGACCTCAAGAGGTCACATCTAGTCCAACTCCCTGCTCAAGGCAGGACCAGCCCCAGCTACATCATCCCAGCCAAGGCTTTGTTGAGTCAGGTCTTAAAAACCTCCAAGGATGTGGAGACTTCTCTAGATAACCTGTTCCAGGGCTTCACCACCCTCTTAGTGAGAAATATGTTCCTAATATCTAACTTAACTTTCCCTTGCTGCAACTTGAACCCAGAAAGGCCGCAGTGTAATCTGGCAGTGGCATGGTTGGTAATGAGCTGTTTTCCCTTTGGGGAATCAGTGCTAACCACCATCACTGGGAGCAAATGTAGGTCTACTGGGGCCTGGAGAGACACAGAAAAGCCTCTGTGAGCACAGAGACAGTCTTGGGGCCATGGATTTTTTATCCTGAGTTTGGGTGCTTCCTTCAGAGCCCGGGAGGTTAACACCTAGAGGCTGAGATCCAGACTCTAATCTACCTCTTAATCATCTAAGTGTATTTAGGTACCTAAGTGCAATCCTATCCCACCTTGCTTGAGTCCCAGAAAAAGCACTTAAGAGGCAGGGCAGGTGAGTGCTCCTCCTCTTTGCTGCTTTTTGTGACATAATCCGAAGGCTCAAATGATGGCATGCTGTGTCAGATAGGGGTCACACTTAGGCACCGCGTACATGGCCAAAAGGTGGACTACAACCTGGCCTTAAAGCTCTGAGCTACAACAGGATGTTGGCACCGTGACACTCGGCATCGCAGCCCTCGACTGTTGGGCCCCTGATCCCTGCAGCACAAGGCAGGCAGTGAGTGGTGTCCGAGGCTCCCTACACAACGCAGGGGGGAGAATTAGGGACCTTGGGGTTAGACACACACAAAAAACAACCTGCTGAAACCAGCAGGCAGGAAATGCTAAGGTGTCTTGAATCCTTTGGGGGCTTCTTTCTAACACAGAATGGGGGTTGCCCCATCTTTCCAAACACAGCCAGAAGAGGCAATGCTGCCTCCCCCCCATTATACACTCACTAGGGGGTATATAAGACCTATCTTCAACTCCAAGCTTGCCTTGAGGGGATCTAAAACCATGTCTTGGATCTCCTAGGAGGGTGGCTTTGATCTCCCCAAGCAGAGGAGGGCCTTCATGATGGGTGTCCTACACCCTGGGTGGGGGCAGCCCTGCCTGCTCCTCCTTGTGCCTGCCTTGGGCTTGTGGGCATACTCTGAGGGTATCTACTCGATCGGGCTTGGTAAGGTGGCTGGTGGAGCCATGTCTTGACCTGTAGATCCTGATCGAGCTTAGGTACGAGAGAGGTGCCTGCCAGGAGCGAGGCACTTCTAGGCAGCTGAGCTTTAGTCACCTGAGGAAGTTAAGCATGGAAAACAGAGGCGCCTACAGGTTGTGGGTGCCTTCAGGGCTAGACAGGACTGTGAAGGGGGTTTCCCTGGCTGCAGTTTTGAATGTAGATGCCCAACTTTCACCTAAGCCCATCTTTAGGCCCTTGGTTCCTTTGGTGGATCTTAACCTCTGTCTCCATGCTATGGCGAACCCATCTGCCCTGTGGACAGGCAGCGATGGGGTCCCATCACTCCCATGCACTGGGCAACGTGTTATCCTTGGGAGCTGTACCCCCGGATTTATTAGTGAAACCAAATCTCCTACAGTGCTGAGCCCAGGCATGCACTGGAGTTTCCTCCCACCATCTGTAAGGGTTTTAAGAGGCTACGAAATGCCCTTTGGGGTTGCAATAAATGAAAAGCGAATGGCCTTACAGTTCTCCCAGCTTCGTTGTTGTGTCTGTTCATGGCTGACCGAGCGTCTGGCCTGTTCTCCCGGGCGTCCGCGAACTCCCGAGACACCATGCTTCCAAACTCCACGTCCTCGCTGCAACCTCCCCATTTCCAGCCTTCACCGGGGGGCCCTTTGTGGCGGGTGTCGCAGCCACAGATGGTGGCTGAGCCCTCAGCACAGGACCGGGTCACGGCGAAGGCCACGCCAGCGGAGGCGATGGCGTGGACGAAGGCCGACTCCCTGGTAGCTGTGGAGGAGAGAAGCAGGGAAGGATCTGTCACTCAGACGGGGATGTGACTAGCCTTTCCCAACACAGGAAAGCCTCCTTCTGCCTGTAGTGCTACTCTTAGGAGGTCCTGTAGCAGGCAAGAGGCATTTCCGGCACTAGAAGACACCGTGGGCAAGAGCTAGATTGAATTCAAAGCCCTTATTTAGGCTTCACCCAGTGAATTTAAGATTTGGCCGTAGCAACATAAAAAGCCACAGGGAGCTCTGTCCTTGTCTGGGTGCCGATATCCAGCATGGATTCAGGTACACACGGGCTGGGCCCTGATGTCCTCCGCTCGGGAAGGGGACAACTCCTTCTGCTGCCATGCTCTGCAATTTTTGGGTGCAACCCAAGCCAGATAAACCACACACTTTTCAGATCCTTGTTACTGGTGATGGCTGGGAAAAAGTCCTGGTCCACAGGCACTCCAGCACTCTTTTTTCCTGCTCCTGGAAACCAAGGGCTGCTCTCCTCAGCCATCCTAAATCCACATCTTCCTGCCAACTTGCCCGAGTCACAAGGATGCTCCAGCCATTACATCGCATCTTATGTGTCTCTTATATGTTTGCCTAAATGCGTGCCCAGCCCCTGTGCCGGAAGCTGGGACCGGGGGGAGTTTTCTGCCTCCTCTTCGGCTGGGAATGCAAAGGGAACCACTTCTAACTCTGGGCCGGGCCAACTCTAAAGAGTTCATGAGCATGAAGCACAGTCCCTACCTCTCACCCTTTAGGCTTTTTAGCAAAAATTAGAGCTGGCTGGGGAATGAGCCACTTTCTAGGCGACTCATTCACTTTCCAGGTGGCAAAATTTGTTTCCATTCCACATGGGGAGGAAAATGAAACTTTTTTGAACTTTCTGGTGGAAAAGAACTGTATGAAATACATACATACACACACACACACACACACACATATATACACACATACATACATACATACATATATATGTATACACATACATACATATATACGTATATACATACATACATACATATATATACACATACATACACATATATATACACATACATATATATGTATATGTATGTATGTGTGTGTGTGTGTGTGTGTGTGTGTGTGTGTGTGTTTAGTTTCTCATCTGGGTCTTTCTGTCTGAAAATGCCTGAAAGGTCCTGAAGTGGCTCTCAAAAACAGCTTTGCTGAAACCGATACAACCCCGCAAAGTGGTCTGGCTTGGGACAGCATTTTTCCTTTTTGACGAAAGAAGCCTTTCATCATCAGAAGTGAGCAATGAAGAAGATAAAGGTGCTGGAATGCAAACCGCATGAGGAAGCTTGAGAGAATGAGGTGTGTTTAGTTCGGAGACGAGGAGATGAAGCGGGGACATGATAGCAGGCTTCCACGTTTTTGAAAGGCTGCCATAGAGAAGAGGAAGAATGACTGTTCTCTCCGGCCACGGACAGCAGGGCAGGAGGCAATGAGTTGAAATTGCAGCAAAGTGGTTTTAGATTATATCACAGAAAAAAAACTGCCTTACTGTATAAAACATAGGATGATAGGAAAAAAAATGCCTGGGGAAGCTGTGCAGTCTCATTCCTTGGAGATTTTCAAGAAGAGGCTGGATGGGCAGGTGTCTAGGATGGTTTATGCTCCATTTTTGGAGGGGGTTGGAGTAGGTGACCTGTAAAGTCCCTTCTGATCTATGATACCAGGGTCAAAATTGTTCCAGTGAGCTCTAACTGCAGCCAAAAGGAAAATATGGCAAGATCCCAATAAGGCGTACCCTTGAACCAATTGCCCTAGTGAGCTGTTTCTTTGTCTATGGCCTTCAAATCATTCAGATACACTTCGGGGGCACTCATACATCTTTGATAACCAGGATCCATAGAGATAATGGACCAGAATGACACAAGCTAGACCCATTGACTTCAACAAGCCTATGCCATACTGGCATCAGCTAATAATCTCTCCATAACTTTATTCCAGTCATTTCTGCACTGCATTTTTATGCATTTTATGCCCATTCTGGGCCCATTTTTTTTGCTCATAATGGGAATGTATCACTTACAACTCTAAGCTCTAGGAGGAGCAGGTTTAACAAGCTTAGTCAAACACCCAAATGTTCTCTGGATAAAAAACATTGCTAGGTGCTAGACGGCCTGCCCCATCTAGACTGAATGTTGGAGCCAGAAGCTGAGCTACCCTGCTTCCCTTTGGGAAAGCTACCAAGCTACAATAATATGCAAATGAAGGAAGATGCATGAAACTACAAGCAAAAGCTATGAGCAATGTCCTGGAACATAATTTCAGCGAGGTTAATAAGTCGTTCTCAGGGGTTGATCCAAACGAACGTCTCCAGAGCCTCAAGTGGGACTTTGGGGCACTATTTAGGTCCATCCTACCCAGTCTTCTGCAGTACACCGTGGCAGAGAGCGGATGATGAAAGGCAGGCTGACCAGGGCATGACCAGGTGTTTTTCCCCACCGCTGGTCCTCTCTCACTTGCCGCCTCCGGCATTTGAGGTCTAGGACATGTTGATTCAGAGGTTGCACCCCTCACTCCCAGGCTCAATAGCTACTGATGTGCCTTTCCTCCAAGAATTTATCCAAACCCTTTGTGAATCCAGCTAAATTCTCCGCTTCCACCACATCTGGTCTCAACAAGCCCCAAATCGTATTACGTGCTACATAGAAAAGGGCTTTCTTCTGTTCATTTTAAACTTGTTATTTACTAGTTTCATTTTGTGACTCCTAGTTCTTGAGTTGTGAGAGGCAGTAAATAATAAACCCCTATTTACGTTCTCTTCACCGCTTAGTGTTTTGTGAACTCTTACCATGTCTCCCACCGAGCATCTCGTTTCTAAACCTGAACAGACCTGGCCTCTTTGGTCTCTCCGCATATGGAAGCCCCTCCATAACACCAGTCATTCGTGTTGCCCTTCTCTTGACCTTCTCTAGCTCCCCTATGTCCTGCTGGAGGTGCAGGGACCAGAACTGGGCAGGGTGTTCAATGTTTGCGTGTATCATAGACTTATAAAGGGGCAGAATGACATTTTCTGTTGTGTTCACAAGTCCCTTCTTAATAATCCCTAGTATTTTCCCTGAGTTTTTGATGGCTGCTGAGCACTACGCTGACGTGTTTGGTGAACTGTCCATGGAGACTCCCAGCTCTCTTTCCTGTGTGGGGACTGTTAATGTAGAGCCCATCATAGCGCAGGTCTCTCTTGGGTTATTTTTGCCCCGGTGCATCACTTTACAAGGTCTATGTTGAATTTCCTCTCCTCTGCCCTTTCGTTTCCCTTTCACTTAATAGCACCGGGTCCTTCTGGGCAGTGGTGCTCCCAGTCTCTTCTGTAAGACGAAGCGTGGCTCTGAGTAGCTTAGAGGTTAAAGCAGCTACGTGGAGGAAGGGGGGGAAACGTGGGTTGGAGATCTAAATGTCACACAGCACTTCCCTGGGAAGATCCCAAAGGGCTTTGTTGCTTGCGTTGTGTGGGGACCACCCAGTCCCCTTGGAAATGCAGCCTTCTCTGGGGTGGAGCACAGTAAGTGTTTAACAGGAAGCATGAAAGGCATATGTGGTCCTGGAAACAGGGACCTGTGCTGCCAACTCCAGCTGAGTGCCTCAAACACCCATTATGGAATCAGGCTCCTCCTTGCTTGCTCTTTTTCTGCCCTGTTAAATCTGGATCTCTTTTCTGCACAATGACACAGATGCAGCAGGTTAAGTGGAGTGTCCCTCCCCAGCCTACCCCAGAGCCAGTGTGTAGGGCATGCTTCTGGGAAGTGGGAGATGTGCATTTGGACTTCCCAGGGCGGTTGGGATTGAACTCGGGCTTCCTACTTTCTGGGCAAGTGCTCCAACTAGGGTGTGCTATCGAAGGGGAGCAGCATCACCCTCTGCTCCCTTTGGCTTTGTTCTAGGGGAAAAAAACCCTTGTTCCTCCTGAAATTTTAGGGATCGTGGTTCTATGCGGGCCGGTTAGTCATGCTCTGAGAACAACCAGCGGATCAAGCCCCGTGCGTCAGCTTTTCTGGGGCACAGGGAAACCAAGTTCCCGCACGCTGACTGGCCTTAGGGCCTCCTCAGCCCTGTCCAAGCAAAAGCACCTCTGAACATAGGCAGAAGTAAAACTTTCAAGCACCAAGGGACCTTAAAGACACAACCTGCAGTGCCTATGGAGGTTAGGTGGCAGCTAGACAGGGGTCCCTAGCACCACAGCTTTGGACTCAGATATTTGAATTCCACCTAAGTTTCACCTGAGTTGCCAAATCCCTTCCTTATCGCCACCAGCCCTTACAGAAACTTCCACACTAGGTTTTTTATTGTTCTTAATAACTTCAGATCTGACACAGCGCTACTGCATCTCCAAAAGCAATCTTTAGGCTGTATATTTAGGGATCACTCCCACGCCTACACAATGCAGGCTTGCTTGGGGTGGAACACAGCCATGCTTAACAGCATGAAGCTGGAAGTAAATGGCACTATGTTCAGTTGTCACTACCAGGGATTTCAGGTAGGCAGAATGCAATCTGCAGTCTAGCTCAGGGCCCCAAGGCTAACAGTCCAACTCTGGAGAAGGCTGCCAGTTGATCTTTAAATGACAACAAATAATTAGGAATCAGGACTCACGCTAGAGGTGATCTCTTTTATTAGACCAGCTAGATTTTTGCAAAAAAACCCCCAAAATACCCCTTTAATTGCAAGCTTTCAGACACAAGCACCCTTCTTCAGGCATAGGAGAAAAGATTGCAAATGTTCTCCTGGGTAGAAATGAAAGTTCAAGAGAGTTGAAGGTGTGGTAATATCTCTTGTTTGGAACAGCTTGTTTTATATGAAGATTAGGCTCAGAGAAAAGAACAGGAGATTTGACCACACCTTCAACTCTCCTATGAAGTATGAACTTTCATTTCTACCCAGGAGAACTCATGCAATCTTTTCTCCAATGCCTGAAGAAGGGTGCTTGTGCCCGAAAGCTTGCAATTAAAGACACTGGTTTTTTGGGGTTTTTTGCAAAGATCTAGTCAGTCTAATAACAGAGATCACCTCTACCACGAGTTCTGATTCATTTTGCCTCTAGGCCAATACAGCTACAACCTGCATACCTAACAAATGATTAGGGCATTGGGATCACATCTTTCACCCCTAACATAAAGCTGGGCCACCAGGTTCAGTTGTGACGCAGATGGAAGAGCACCATCTAGTGAATCACTCCTGCAGCCAGGCTGAGGACGAGGTCCTTTCCCCAATTACTAAGCAGCCCTGACCCTGTAGAGCTGTGGAGATCTCACCAGGTCATAGCCCCAGGCAGCCTGGCTGCAGGAATGGAGAAGGAGTGGATAGAGATACAGATAAGCAGAAGGAAAGCATGCACTTGTAATGGAAATGAGGGGTTATTAAGGTGCCATATAAAAATGCAAGAGACTTTGCAGAGATAAGAGGAGAGTGCAATGTATTTGTCAGGGCGTCTCATTCCTCCCTGGGTGGTTCTGGAAACAGGCCACAGGCATCTCCTTATGACTTAAAGGGAGCTTCTGAGGAGTGTGATGGGAGCAGGAGGCTCCGGGGGCTGATCATTTCAACCACATTGTCCCAGGCAACGCAAGGTCACCGCGTGTCTGGCTCCAGCACATTAAGCTCGCATATGGCCTTTGATGACAGTCAAGATTTTAGAAGGGACAAGGTGGCTTTGGCCTGCTGAAATGCTTACATGCCCCCTCTTTAAGTGAGCTGATAGTCGGCAGGTGCACGCTCGTGCACTCTGAATATCATGCTCCTTCGAGCTGTTTCACCAGGGTACCTCTGCAACTGAAACTGCTAGTCGCTTGGCCGTCATTTGGTGACCTTCCCTCTCGCAGCGCTTTGTAGCTGCATATCCCTTCTCCCTGGCTCTGGACATACCTGAGTGTATCTTACTTGGTGTCAGAAACCTTGCAGGAAGTCAGAGGTGTGTGGGCCAGTGGGGGAAGCGATGCTATCAGCCCGGAGAACTGAGCAGTGGGGAGTCATGAGACTCGAGTTGTCGTTTCCTGACTTCCTACGTGAGTGTGGGCCAGGCGCTTCATTTCTCTGGGCCGCCGCTTCCTTATGCATAACGCCCTTATCTCACAGGAAGATTGCTTTGCTATCTGCACTGTCTGTGTCTTAGATAGAGGATGCAAAGTTACTCTTACAGTTCAGTGTTAATTGGTGGGGCAGGAAACTGGATGTTCCCTCCCGCCTTGTTTCATGGCATCTTCCCTGCCCTAGTACATACCTGACCATATCTGGAGCATATCAAGAGCCACAGACACGTGGGCTATTACGCTATGTGGGTACTGAAGCTATCGTTGCCTCATTTCTCCTGCACTCGTGGGACGACTCAAGGCTCTAGTGCCTGGGTGGAGGGAGGAATCGGCCTGCCGGCCTGATTTAGGTGCACCCTCTCCATAGAGATGTGGGTGTTCAGATGTCACCGGCGCTTAATGTTTCTCCTGGCAAAGTCTAGGCAGCTGGGCCTGCAGGCTTTGGCCACCTTATTATCGAATCACAGAAAATCGTAGAATCACAGAATCCTAGAAAACGAGGGCGGGAAGGGACCTCCGGAGGTCACGTCTGGCCCAACGCCCTGCTCAAAGCAGGACCAGCCTCAACTAGGAGGCTGATGACCATAGCCAAAATTTGTCTAGCTAGGTCTTAAACACCTCCAAGGATGGAGAGCCTGCAACTGCTCTGGGTACCCTGTTGCAGTGCTTTACTACCCTTCTAGTGAGAAAGACTTCCCTAATTCTCCCTATGTACCGTAGAGGGAGACTTGGCTTTAGTTTGAGGTTTTGGATTCTGCTTTGGGGGCCAGGTATCTAACCTGGAAGTTCCCATTTTCTGCTGGATCTTACCTGCAGCCTGATCCCTTGCCTAGCACAGGCCAGGCAGCGGTGGTGAGATACCTGGGGGCTACCGAGTGCCTCTGCTTAGTGACTTGGACACTGAAAATCTGGCCCTGAACTCTCTTCTGGAAGGCGTGTGCTTTCATCCAGCCCATGGCACTGGCCTCAACACAGGGGGGATGGTGAAATGCAGTCATTCGTGGGGAACAAGGAATCCATTCAGATGGCTTCTTCTCTATTTAAAGTCAATGAATCAATACATTTCAAGCAGGAGTTCTTCAAGACCCGTCTGAGGAAGGGAAATCTGGACCTGAAAACTTGCCCAACATGTCTCTCGGCCTTACAGTGAATCCAAGAAAAGATACCGCCAGGAAATCCTAACCTCTCTATCTAATAGCCTTTAGCTGAGACAAATCTAAGCAATCACAGATAGATCCAGGAGCATTCAGGCATCCAAAATGGGTCCTGGACTGCAGTGTAGGTGCCGGCATCTGGATCTGGAAAACCCCAGATTAATCCCAGAGGTGCCAGAACTCCCTGTTTGACATTACATTTCCCCAGGGGCTTAGCGCCGTACCTCTGGGCAGGCCCACAACTGGCCCAGCCTGGGCAGGGCTGAGCAGTGCCAGGCCAGGCTGCTTGGGACCCAGGAACTGGGTGCTCCGGGATCCGGGAGCTGCCCCCCCCACGCCCGACGCGCACCGCTGGGATCGGGCCCCACACCAAGCGCATGCATGGCTGCTGCTTTCTCTCAAGCCAAAGGGCTCCGAGGTGGTTCCTGCACGGTGCTTCATGTGAAATCCTCGGAGGTGAGCTGGCATTTTCCTGGAAATGCTGCAACCACTAGGCAAGCCTCTCTTGGGGTCTCTTTCCCTGGTTTAAGGCATCTCAAATTCCTTTCTGCCCGGCGATACGGTTTCCAAAAAAAGGGTAGAGCGTGTCCCTACCAACCCTCCCACCCCTAAAAGTGGCTGCAGGGTGGAGGTGAGGGCATTCTCATGGGAGATGTGGGTGTGAACCCCCTCGGGCATATAGGGGAAATGAGATTAGGTCTCCCATTTCCTGGGCAAGTGCTTTAACTGCAGGGTGAGGCTTGCCCGGTTCTTGGAAAGCACGACGCAGGCATCAATCTTCAGGGGAGGGTTGCAAACAGATCGAGACGCCTCCCCGCAGCGCTCGGTGCAGGCACCCAGGTCCCAGAGCGGCCCTCTGTGCTGAGCGCTTTTTGTTGGGGCACCTCTGCCTGTTCACCACATAAGGGTCTGGATCCCACTGTGGGCTGAAACAACGGGCATCACCCCCCATCAGGACTTTACTGGGTCCAGCCCGAGCTGCGTGACTGCAATGGGCCAGGGGCATCTCCCCCACCCCATGCCAGAAGATCTCCAGGGAGGCTGTTCCAGACCCATCCCTGGACCGGCTCACGAGCCCTTCGTGCATCTGAGAGCGAGCAGTGGGGATGAGCCTGGAGTCACACAATGGGCTCACACAATGTCACCTCCCCTCTCTGCCTTGATTTAGGGTCTTCAAGGATGAGCAGAGCCTATTGCATCCTATGGCAAGCAGTTGTGATGGCCGATAAGCCTCGACTTAAAACTTTGGCTCTTTATGTGTAGTCTGAAGGCGTCGAACTTCACCATCCATCCGTAAGATCTTGTTGTGCCTTTATCTGCTGGATGGCAGAGCCCTCTCCTCTCAGAAATTTCCCCACGCGGTTGCTTGCGGTCTGCGAGTAACACACCCTTCACCTTCGCTTGCATACGGTCATCAGATGGAGGCCCATCTGCCTTCCTCTATCAGACTTGCATTGGTCTGCAAGCTTTTTGCAGTGTGTCTTCACTGTTTTTCAAATGTAGACATGAGGACTGGATGCAGCGGCAGGGTCCTGAGGTGCTGGACAATGCTCAGAAAGACAAGAAAAGGAAAGTCCCTGCCCCAGATCAATCCCAGTACAGGTCTGGACAAGATGGGATGAGTGAAGGAGACAAACAACAGGAGAAGGAGTGAACAACAATGCAAGCAAATTAGCATACAATACACCCGTGTCTCAACTCACTGCATCCAGAGCTACCCGCTGTGGGCTGAGTTTGAACCTGTCGTCTAGGATTTATACAAATCTCTTGGCAGTAGAAGAGGAAGGACTGTCTGGTGGTTGAAGTGTTAGCTTTGTCATTTGAAGACCTGGAAACAGTTCTGTCCTCTACAACAGCTGTCCTGTGTGATAATCAGGGATCCTGGTTTTCTCTGATTAAAAAAAACAACAAAACCCCCAATTTTTGGTCACAAAAAGGTTTCCCCCAAATCCACCTTTTTCCATGATTAAAATGAAACACCGCTAATATAGCAATGGGCTGTATATGATGGTTTGGATAGGGGTGATCCTGCCTCAGGCAGGCGGTCGCACTAGATGACCGCTGGAGGTCCCTTTCTGCCCCACTTCTCTATGATATCTATAACAATAGTTGGACCCATGAGGAATTTGGTCCAGGCTAAAGCATCTTCACTTGCCTAGTAAAGGACTTGCTGCTTTCATCGTGCTGAGCACAACCACAGTCCGGTTACCAAAGAGGTAGAGGAGAGCATTTCACTAGGGAGGATGCTCAGGGCTCCACGTGTGAAAATCCCTGTTCGAGGGGAAGGGTTAACTACCACAGACTGTGAGGACAGCATCACATCCCACCTGTCTGGGTTTGTAGCTACATGAGCTAAGGATAATCGAAGCCCTTTGGCTGATGGCTGCAGGGCCCAGGAAGCTGACTGCCTCCCTCCTCCTCATGTACAGGGAGCAGTACGGCTCAGCTCTGCACGGAGCTCCTCTGGCCCTGATGGGCCCGTGCCTTCAAAACTCAACAGGGAAGTGCATAAATTGCCTGAACCTGAAAAGTATTTAGGTGCATGAAGGCAATTAGGTGCCTAAATGCCTTGTGGATAAGGTCTTCGTGCCCATACTAGAAACACTGATGGACTTGCTGTCTTTCCCTCCTGTTCAGCAGTAGGTCTCTGTTAAAATCATCTCTTCTGGAAGATATATGGGAGATAAAGCTCTCACAAACGATGGTGGTGGGTCATCTGCCATCCCTTTCCTCCTAAAGCCCCACAGAGCTGGAAGGGAGAGAGCAGGGCTTAGATAGGCTGGGACACACAAGCTGGGGTTACACCAAAGAGGAATTTAACTCAGCTGGCTTATTTAAAACACTTTGTGCCAAGTCCAGCTCTGCTTTAGACGTGTAAGTGGCATTTAGATGGCTAACTTCAGATGTGCAAGTGGTATTTTGCTTAGGAAGAAGGCAACCTGTTTTCCAGCCCCCCACAAGTGGATTTGAACCTGTATTACCATCAGCAAAGCTGGCTAACCACCAGACCATAAGTGCCCTGAGCAGGTACCCCTCCTACGGCTGGACGGCCGAGAGGGAAATAATGATGGGGTCAGCAGGTAAGAGATCTAGGTGGAGTACGGCTCCGTGAGATGGGCACTGCCCTACAAGAGAAGGTCTCTTGGGTTTTGGCCTCTGCTCCTGTGTTGTTTCTGCCTTGTGCATTTGAAGACCAGGAGAGAAGCTGGAGAGACTGCAGGGAGGCATAGCTGCTATCCCAGTGGGGTCGGGGCCAGAGTCCAGCATCACCCCCCTTCGAGGGAGCTGCTTGTGGAGGGGGAAGGAGGATCTAACTCCCATATCAGTGGCACCACTCGCTGCTCATACGAGGTGCATAAGTGCTACTTGCCTGCCTAAAGGAAAGCTAGATGTGGGCCCCGAGGCTGGAGGTGGGATTGCCACCAGGGTTACAATGAAGCGGGAAGTGAGAAAACAAGGCAATATTTTGTTTCCAACGTTTCCAGTATTTTCCCCGCAGGCAAAGTCTGCCTCGCTGACGCCCTGACACCTCCTCCTTACATGGGAACGACTTTTTGCTGCCCTCCAGCTCATGGAGATATCAGGCCGTGGATGCCAAGGGCTTCCCTGTCTCTTGCAGCCTTCTGGGATGGTATCCATGTGAGCTTGGTGCCGGGCCAACATTTAATCGCTCCGATTGCCAAGCTATCTGTCTCTGTGTCATCACAAATCCTTTTAACATGGTTCCTGCCTCCTCCCTGCCCCCAGGAAAAATATGTTCTGGGCTCAGAGACTTGACCCATAACCTGATTTATTGCTGTTTGGTCCAATGGCAAGAGCGTCCAAAGATCATCAAGGCTCATCATTTCTGTCCCCCGCATGCCTCGACCTTGAGTGCTACCAGGGCTCCTTGAAGGCAGAGGGTTGAATGGCAGCATGAAGACCAAGCTACCCCCTCTACTTCTAGGGGTCGGGGTGAAGAAGGCGGCATGGCCCCAACGTGGTGGATAAGTGGAAGTCTTGAGCTCTTGTGGGTTGCTCCAACCTCTCCAAGGATCCAGCTCTAGGTGCTATTCAACCGTCTCCTACTTACAAATCGTTTTGCTTCTGGGTCAAGACTGAACAGGTCCAGTCAGCCTGGTTCTCATTTGCATTTTGGCTGCCTGGTTTCCATACAGCCCCGTTTGCTATCCTGGAAACAAGACCTGAGCCCTTCTGTGCTGAGCTATTCCCATCGGGGGGTTTCTCAGCTGTCCCCCAGAAGAGGAAGAACAGCGATACTCCTGCACTGAGCTACGAGGCCCTTTCATTTCGGTTCAGCAAGGGAATGGCTGTGTGCTGTTAAAAAGCCTGATCTTGCTGAAGTTTTGCAAGCAAAACTGTCTTCCCGGAAGA
Organism: Crocodylus siamensis; assembly: GCF_052110815.1. NCBI lineage: Eukaryota > Metazoa > Chordata > Crocodylia > Crocodylidae > Crocodylus > Crocodylus siamensis. The sequence continues at coordinate 202,649,928 of NC_143399.1, forward strand.
CCTCAAGGAAAACTCGCTGCCCCATATGCCCAGGCGCTGCTCCCCTGACTCCAGAAGGCTAATTCCTCTGCAGCGCCATTGTCCGGCAAAGCGCAGTCCCTGTCCAATGCTACAGACTAGGATTAAGTAGGAGGATCTAGTCCTTAGGTAACGAATGCCTCTCTGAGCAAATGCTCCCAAGTGGGGAGACTCCCATTCGAATAGCTGGGACTCCACAGCGACGTGGAGGTTCATCCCCTCCCTTGGGAAATCACCCCGATGAAATCCTGATCCGGCCCCCGGTGCGAGGAGAGTTTGGCGTGGTCATTTTTCTGTGGCCTGAAATCTTGCCTGAGAGATTTATCAGCCGATTCCCAAGCTGACTCACTCCCGGCATGAAGTGGTTCGTTGATGGGAAGGAAAGCCTGATTTCCAGAAGCCTGCTTGTAACTACAGCTTTACGTGCTGGGCTGGGCGTGAGACTGCATCCTGCTCGAGCGAGCGCCCTGTTTTGCAAACAGCCACGTCAACTGTAGACGGGAGCTGATTCCACACCCTACGGCCCTAGAGGCTTTTTTGAGGCTTTTTTTTTTTCCCTTTCCCCTTTTAAAAACCAGCCCCCTGCAAAGCGCACACAATCAGGGGGATATTAAGAACCAGCTAACCCAGCTTTCCCGTCTCTGAAACAGCTGGGCTTGGGTTCCCGTTGGGTTTTGGGCGAGTTCTTGTTTCCTCTGAACCCACGTGCTAGTAAGAACACATCCCCAGGAAGATGAAAGGACATGAAGAGACATTCAATTGCATAGGCAGCGATTCAGATTATTGGAGCAAAATGATTAAGTGGGCAGCTCATGCCAGGGAACATGAAGGGAACTGGGATAAGATGCAGTGCTGGAACGAGTGAGGGAGGATTAAGGGAGTTGACACGACATAGAAGGCCAAGTTCTTCCAAAACAGCTGTAAGGCTTTTGTTTTAATTGGATAGCGAAGTCCTCCAAATCCTACCGCCACGTTATGGATGCTGAATGCTCCCTGCGTTCAGATGGGCAGAGCCCGAAGCTTGCAAGTCCGGCAGAAATCAGCTGGCTCCCAGGCTGACCTCTGCAATTTAAGTTTATCTGATTTTATGGCATGATGATGAGGTCAAGGGCTGCTAATTAGCTACCATCAAAACAACCAAGCAACCGCTGGTTAATCCTAGGTAAGCTGAACCACCAGATGGGCAAACCAGTCGGACAGGGCTGGTATTTATTACCCAGTCCTGATGCCTCTCTCCCTATCAATCAGTCCGTCCGTCCATCTATCTATCTATGCACGAGGCTTTGGCCACTGGCATTTTCACCCGCCACTTAGGCTTGGCCTTGTTGGCAGCCCACCCTATCTGCCATTTCACCCCATGCCTTTCTGGACAGCCCCCGGTTGCAGCTGCACAGTCTCCTCTTTGATGCACCGGGCCTGGACTTCTATGAGACAACAGGCATCTTCTCTATCTCATACCAAGCAGCCGAGAGGACCGTGACCTGCTTGGCCGATTTCCGTCTGGGCCAGGCCAAGGTGGGACCCAGGACCGGCGCCAGAACTGGCTCTCGGGGGCTGACTCTGACGATGCCCTCCACCTCTTCTGGCTCCTGGTCTGGGCATGTTCACTTTTGTGTTTTGACACGCCACCTTACAATGGCCTGGGGCCAGTTTGTGCCACGCTGGGCCATCGAGAGAGCACTTTGCGTGGTGGAAGATGCCCAAGTTGCTGGAAAAGTGTGACCACAGGAGGAGTTTTGGCGAAAGGGGATTCACTCTCTGGTTATAATGGTGATTTTTGACGGCTGAAAGTTTCTGCCCCAGCCCTTGGTGGATCTCTGTACTTTGCCTTTATGCCTTTTGGCTTCAACATCTTTTATAATACAGGTGCAAAAGGTCAAATTCTGTCTGTTTGTCTATCCGTCTCTGTCGAAGCGCATAGGACACCCTTTCAATCTCACCCCCTTCAACCCATGTCTCCAATCACCTTTTGATCACACATACGTCTCTGACCCCCAAACTCCTCCAAATCTCCAGCTCCAAATGTCCCAGGGGTTCAGCATCCTTGCAATGTTTTTGACCGAGGCAGCCGTGCGCGTGCGGATGCTGTTCGCAGAGATACAGCGGGCCCATTGCGGCGGGCAGGACCCCTTCGTTAAAGGGAACGCAGGAGGTGAAGGGGAGTTTGCAAATCCTCCGGGGTGTGCTGGATCGGCAGGAAGGCTGCAGGATGAGAACGGTCCCTTCTGGCCTTGCATTAAAAAAACCAAAACCCGGTGCTGTGTAAAATCGTTCTTCTGGTCAATAGGATAGCTGGGAAAAAAAAAAACTGTACCCTCTGCTCAGGAGCAACATCCCCGAACAAAAGGATCGTCCTGGCCCACCTGAGAAAGGAATGTGGGGCTCCATCGAACTGGCCTGATCGTTTTTGACAGCCTCCCTCGACACCGCCTGGTTGGTATGGCAAATCGTCCTTATTACCTGCTGGGGTGAATGAATCCCCTTTTGTGCTGGCACTGTCACGCCGCATTAAGCGGACAATGGCCCGAGATATTTTATATGAAATTTGCCCTCACTAGTGATTAGCCAGGACCAAGTAAGTCATAGCAACCTAGAACTATGCATTGGCCGGGCCCCGTTGTCGGCCGAAAGGGAAATCCCTATTCAAATGGTTTAATAAAACAATCTAAAGGGCGTGTGAATCGTGAAAAGCATTTTCACTTTTCTCTTTAGCTTAATCTCATGGTCGCTGGGATATTGTGCTCAGAGCAGACCCCAGCAGGGTGCGGGCCAAGGTCCCCCATCAACTCTTTTTACAGCTCCCTTTTCTGCGAGTTAATGATATACCGGTGTGATTGCCTCCCGCAGCAAGAAGAAACACGCCTGGGATGAAAAGGATGGACCTCCTAACACATCCTAAATGGCAACAATTTCTCATCCAAAGGTCGCAGGTCGTAACCTGGATTTTGTGACACCACCCGGCCCCTTTGCAAAGCTCGGGCTTGCTGCAAGACCTGTACACGCACGCATGCACCCCCGCCCCGTACACACACATCCCCACACACACGCAGGTGTCCACGTGAAGCGTGATTTCAGCGTTCGCCAGCCACGTGACGGCTTGAGCTAGTTTTTGGACCTAGCCTAGGGTTCGCTGCCCTTGATCCGAACCACCCAGGTTGAAAGGCAGCGACCGGGGGATTCGACACGTCTTTCTCGGAGGCCTACTTCGAGAACTACCTTCTGCCCCCATGAACGAGGCTGAAGAGCCCAATTGGGCCTGCGGGGTTGACTAGGAGCAGGGGAAGGAAGAGTCTGTCCAAGCAGGAGTGAGTCCATCGGTCCTCCCTGCCCCAGCCCCAAGCCCCTTTCTTTGTGGGGCCTCCTACACATCCTATCCCCAATGCACGTAAGAGAAGCTGCAGCTTTCTGGGCCTTTCCTGGGTTGTATGTGGCTGCCGTGCATTTAACTGCTTGCTTGCTGTCCCTCCCCCCCAACTCCCTTTATGTCAGTCCCAAGCCCCAGCCCGGGAGCGGGGAAAGGCAGGGCGAGTGCTATGGGAGCCTCAGAAGGTTTTAGATAAAAGCCCCAGGAGCTGCTGCATGTCCGTGCGTTACCTGCATGGAGGAGCCCTTTGAGTCTGCAAAAGCAGGGCTGGAAATCCCCGAGGGAACAAGCTCTTTCATGAAACCGCCCCCCAGCCTGGCTTCCAACGCTGGGGCTCAGAGGCATGTGGCAAGGAAAGACCAGGGGGAAAATAAAGCAGCCGGCTTTTTCCAACCACCAACAAAGTTTGGGCAAGGTCGGAAGCAGGAAGGTGCCTAGGTTTGGGGGTTTTTGGGATTTTTTTTTGTAGTTAGGTGCTTTCCCAGGGTGCCTTTGGAAAGCCTCTGCTGAAGTTCAGCCTGACGACTGAAGCTTGACGCAGAAGAAATCCTAGGGTGTATTTCAGGCTTGGGGACAGAGTGGATGGTCCCGGCTGGCTATAAAGGCCTATGTTATCCAGTATAGCTGGTGCATTCCCCAGGCACTCTTTGTAAAAAAAGAGGTTGAAATCAGCATTTGTTCCGCACCTCAGCGCTGCGCTTCCACTAATACTCTAAGCATCTAAGTCCCCTGGGGCAAGAAGTGTCTATTTGATTATGCATTTCTACAGTGCCGTGAATAATAAGGCCCTGATCTCAAGTATAACCCAGCCCTTAGTCTCTGGGGTGCCTGGGCTGGGTGCTGGGGACAAGCCCAGAGTGGCCTCCCTGATGGCAGGATGGTTTTGGAGCATGCCAGCAGGGTTTGGGAGGGGTGTGCTTGGGCCCGTCCTGGCCACCGTACCCACTATAACACAGATGTTTAGCAGCAAGAGAGCTGGGTCCGGCTGCAAAGAAGCATGCACGGATATTCATTGCTACAAAGCTGTGCAATCAATGCTCTGGTATTTGCGAGCCGCTTCAATAACTGTGCACAGCTGTTAATCAGGGAGTAAATTTTGGGCAGACGGCACGTCAGAAGTGCTTTGAGAAAGGCGCTGGGTGTGTTCAGGGTCATCTGAATGGTGTTTGGTGCCCTTAGGTGCTCGCTGTGGCCTTCAGATTCACCAACCACAAAGTCAAGGGTTGGGTGGAGATGGGACGGCTCCTGGTTGAGTTGCCAAGAGAGCGATGTGATGAGAAGCACATCTGGCTGCCTCTGACTCCCAGCCGGAGCACATGGGTACCATGTAGTCAACTGGTGGCAGCCCCCAGCATGAGTCAAAAGTGAGGCCTATTCTCCTATCTCCTAAGTCAAAGCAAGACGCCTTCCTCACTCTGCTACCATGTCCCACACTCAGCCAGCACAGGAGGGAAAAAAATATCCAGTAACTTGGTTTTAGTTCTGGGCACAACTGAAGACTCCCTTTGAATAAGGCACTTAATCTGTCCTCATCTTGTTCCCCATCTGTGAAATGCAGCATGATCATATAGCTCTCCTCCTGGACCACAGTTTGGACAAGCCCTGTACTAAAGCAGTGGAGACTATGCATCTCCCTAAAAGACAGGAACGGCACAGACTCAGAGTACTAGTTTGGATATTTCAAAGCAGCATGGATAGTTCATGAGCATCTGATATGTTGGAAGATGTTCTTCCTTATATGCACTATAAAGTAACAGCCTATATGAACTACAGCAATCAGAGAGCACAGATCATTTGCAGACAGAAAGAGGGAACTAATTTAGCTGAATACATTGCCAATCAGCTCTGTCCTCTACATCCACGCAGTGCTGCTCAGGGACTTTTGGGCCAGGGACAAGTTCTGCAAATGCCCTCCCCGCACCTGATATATCTCTTTAAAGGTAGTGAATTTAGCATCATGCTAGCCTTCAGTGATTCTTCTATACTTTAAGCAAGACGTATAGGGTCTTAGTATGGATTTAATGGGGGGAAAAACCCAAAAGCAGCCACAAAAATTCAAACCATGCCGCTGCAGAAGATACAGGTCACCATTTCTCTGTGCTTGCAGGTATTGTTCAGGACTTGGCCATGTGCCTACTAGAGATGTCGGAGAGCCTTTGGCATCCATTTCAACCAAAACCAAAGCAAAGTCTGTAATGTTTTAAGAGAGGCTCCATCAAGCTCAGCAAACCTAGGAAGATACTTACTCAGCAGAAGGTTAACAGTGGCAGGGAAAGGCACCCTTGCACATAACCTTGCATATGAAATACATGCATTAACATAGTAGCTAAACCAAAAATATGAAATCCCAGATATAAAACAAGTCACGGCTTGTAGTCATGTAGCCCCATGACCAGGATGAGGAGGACTGGGCTTCAGCCATGGAGGTATTTGTAACAGCCAAGAGTCCTAACCTCAAACCCAGCGGCGTGCTGCCACCAACATGTTTGCACAAGGCCATATAGCTATTTATGGCTTTCCCAGACTGAATGCACTTGCTGTCACTTTGCCCCGTATAGACTAATGAAATCAGAGATACGTAGCATAAGTCTTCGTGAGCCTGAGCTCACTTCATCGCTGTGCTCTCTAGACAATGCTTTCCTAATCCCTCGGCATTATTATTCACAGTGAGCAGATCTTATGTCGCATCAGATGAAGTGAACTCGGGCTCGCAAAAGCTTATACTATAAATCTCTGACTTAGCGACTCTATCAGGTGCAGATCTCCTCTGCCTTCTGCGCAACTTCAGGCTGACACGACGAACTACCTCTCTCTGCTATAGGTACAAATCATAGCGCTACAGCCAAACAGTTGGTGAGCGTTAGAGAGCAGAAACCAAAAAGAGTAGAAAGACCTCAGTCAGTCCCAAAATAATTGCTAAGCTGATGGATGGGATGCAAACAAACAGACCACTCCCCAGCCCTCACCCCCATGCTAACTTGAACAGAGAAGCTCTAAACTGGCTACTTTTTGGATTCTGCTATGTAATTAAACCACATCAACTATTCATGCCAAGCAAGCATAGCATGTTGAGGTGTCAAACACTGACTCATGAGAGCAACCCAGAGATTTCAAATAAAAATCCATGCTATCAAAAAAGCTTTCTGACCTGTCGTGATTTTCCCAAGTCCTTGGCAGCAGAAGAATTACTGGGTGTAAAGAGGTAGAGAAGAGGTTCACTATTTCAAAGGGGAAATATAAGGTCTTAGAGGCATGCCCTGATTTTCACGGCTCTTTCTTGTGTCCTGCTAAATGAGCCCACTACATGCAAACTACTGTTGCCTTCATGAAGGAGCTCGTCATCCAGAGACCTCAGTGATATTTCTTATTTCAGTGTTGCAACATCCCCCTGAGATAGGAAGCATTATACTGCTGGATAAGTTGGAAGAGAGAAGACTTGCCCAAGCTGACACAAAGGGAAGTACAAATAAGCTGACGACTTCTTGACCCCCAGGCCCCTGCCCTGCCCAACAGCTGACAACAACACTTCTTGCATATAGCTAGGGAAACCAGCCCTGTTTGCAAACACCGTTGAAGGGTTGATGCTCAACCACCATTGAGTGGTGCCTTATCATCACTCTCTTCTGGTTTCCTAAGGACAGGACAGGAAAGAGTTCACTCAGAGAGCAGCTGCCCCAGATACTGTCTTTCAAGACCCCAACTTGCATTTCCCATACTGGCCTGCAAGATCCCAGCGGGCAGGAAAGCCAGCTGGACACTGCATGGACTGTAGTACTGAAGCAGAAGAGATCAAACCTAGAAGACTGCTCTAATCATGCTGCTTGACTGCAATGCCAGGTCAAATAGTCCCAGCTAAACACTGACTCTACTCTGACAGTTCCTCCAACACCATTATGGTCTATGCTGTCAAAGGACCAGGCTAGGGAACACCTCACCTGACCTCCTGTAACGGGGACCTCTTAAAGCACAGCAATGAGGATGCCCAGGACAGAGAGTATATTGAAGTGCGTGCAATGCCATGCTAAGACAGCTATATGCCATGCATTTTCAGGTGCAGCCTGCTGGGGACGAGCAGGCCATGCTTCACTGTGCCTCTTCCTAGCGGGAATGATGGGCTGACTTCTGTTGACTTCCATGGGAGTTGGAGCAGACGTAGAAACAGTTGGGAAATAGGACTGGATGGAACATCCTTCCTGGACCACAAAGTCCAGGCTCTTGCTGTCTCAGACAACTACAGCATACCATCCATACGCTTGTCACCTTCCAGGTTTAAGCTTGTTAGGGGCTTTCCTCCCCACTACTTCCCATTGCAAGTTTGCTCCAGGATCTCATACTTCTGAGGCCTGATTCCTTCCAATTTCCAGGCTAAATTTATTCATGAGCACCATTTGGGTTTGTATCAACCCTGCCTTTGCATCTCTGCATGCGGTGTTATCCTTTACATCCTGTCCTTGCTTACCCCAGCTACAGCCTGCTAACCAGAAGCGGCTGCACTCCAGCAATAACAGGAGTGATTCCCTGGGTCCATAAACCACCCGTAGGCATATGCAGCATATCCAGGCTCGATACTTCACTGAGCACCCACACACAACTCTCCTTGATTTCAATGGGGGTGGGAAGGCATTTGGCAAACCACTGCTCTTTTGGGGATTATAAATCGTGCACAGCACTTTCCTGCCTGGCTGCCTTGCAGCAACGAAATCAAAGGGATCCATGCTGTGATCTCTTGGGATGAAAGCAGCAAAAAGCTGCATCTTGTGCTCTTCACTCTGGGCTACCTTAGTGGTGATGATGGTGTCATGTGGCATAATGAGGCAGGGAGGTATATATACACTATGTAAAAGAAAGTGCAACCCTTGGGAGGAGTGTTTGAAGAAGACGAGTTACTGAATTAATTAGGGAAATGGAAAATAAAAATGTTTGGGATTTCGACGGAGTCGGAAGTCCGTGTGTTCAGCTCAAGGTGTGAAACTGCTGCGAGCGAAAGAAGAAACGGGTCAACAGAGCGCATCGCTCTGCACTTCTCCAGCTGTGTGTTTTTACAAGCAGACTTGTGCTGATTCCAGCTGTTGCTACACTGTATTTCCCCTGGGTCTAGATGCTCCCCATCCTGAGCAACTCCCAGTGTGCAAGATGGGTGGACCCGATGACTTGGGGGCTGGGCCCGATGAGCTCGCAAGGTCCCCTTCCAGCCCTAATGTCTATGGAGATGCTGTACAAGCATCTCATGAGAGAGAGTCCCTGCATCCAAAGGCTGAACACAGGCAAGACACAATCAAGAATGTGCTCCAGATCCCACAACTGGGGAGAGACTGGCTTTCTGACTCCCCTTTCAGTGCCCATGTCACTCTGAGCAAGGGAACCTGCTCTTTATTCATTGCATGGGGTGTCTCTTCCTTCTCCTCGCAGAGTTTTCCATCTCTTGCGTTAATTCCCTTAGCCTGCCGGCATCTCCCATGTGCCTTCCCAGAGACAGGGTGTTGGAAGATGCGCATTCTTCGGATGACTCATTTTGTTGCCTGTACGTGATTAATGCTCCAGCTATTTGTCTAAGTATTTCTATTGATGTACAGTTAATACATAAAGATTTAATTAAAGTGTTATTCATTAAAAAATATCTGGGCCAACTGCCTTTTTTTTTTTTAAACATACCCAAAGGGAATATTCCAATTAGGAGCTAAATGCCAGAAAACTCTGCTGGATTGTTTCCCCCCTTCCGATCAAAGCAGGAGGTTTAGATATTAAAAAGAATCAGAGAAAGAGCCACCAAAACCCACACTAATAGTTATAAGTATTTGCAGTGGGGTATTTCCTGTGAGGTTTGGGGCATCCTCAGGCCTCCGTGAAGGCAATGGGAGTACAAGACACCAAGTATCTTGCAGGGGCTGGTTGCATCCTCCTAATGCATAGATATATGGGTCACCTCTGGTGGCGGGGTATCTACAGACTCCTTCTTTCTATACCACCTGGCAAACAGGTCACTGCCACAAGAGCAGCCCAATCTCTAATAGGGATGTGATGATGGCAGCTCTTCTGATTGCTGCCGTAAGAGCAAGGAGAAGAAGGAGGTAGGATGGTCCTGTGAGTAGGAACATAGGTCCGAGCCATCCAGTTCAGTGCCCTGCATTATCAGGCAACCAAAGAGTCCCGAAGATCATCCATGCCAGCTGCTCACGCACGCCACAACCACAATGCACGTCATGGAAGCCCATACCCTGCCAGATGGAAAAAAGCAAGGGATGCTCTGGCATGGCAGCATCAGAGAAGTCATTAGGTTAAGGCGGCGGGTTGAGCCTGGAAACCTGGGTTGTCCCCTGAACTCTGTCACCAGGCTCCATATGTTCTTGGTCTGACAGATGAGCAATGATAACCCCCCTCTGTCTTTCAGGGCCATTGTGAAGATAAACCTATCACTGTGGGCTAAAGGAAAGAGGTGCCTATAAAAAGCATGAGAGATGGGCAGGGAAAATGCAAAGCCCCCGGCCCGAAAAAGCGTTTTTGCAGAACGTGATCATTTGCTACTGAAAATTTTGCTTCTTTGGGTGCAGGATGGGAAAAAGAAACAGAGCTGCTATCGAATGGCACCACGGCTAGGAGCACTCACCTAGGCTGCGCAGGAGCCAGCTTCAAATCCCTGTTTTGAATCAGGCTTGTGGATGGTCTCCCCACACCCCAGGTGGGTGCCTGAAGGAAGGGACTATCGGCTATTCTTGGCTGGGTCTTGCCATGATATTTTCGTTGGCAGGGAGGGAAATGCTTGCTTTCCAATGCAGAACGACAACGTTTGAAACCTCCTTGTGGAATTCCCTGCCACGTAGACCTCTAACGAGTCGTTTCAACCCTGAAAGTAGGTGTGAAGCCCAGTTGCAACTATGTGAACCATTAAGTTAAAGGGGAGGCTCAAATTCCCTGGCAAACAGGTAATCGAATTGCCAGGATGCTTCCTCGTTTACAGAGCTCGCCTCTGAATTTGGCCCATATCTTCTTTTGACTTAATTTGCAGGGCGGCTGCAGACTCTTGTTCAATGATGTCCTCAGGGAAAGATCCTAGGATGGCTAAAAGCTTGCCCTGGTATGTGATACGCATCTGTGTAGCAACAGCAGAGCACAACACACCTGAGGGGTGTTAGATATGCTAACTGAGGGATGTTTTCCAGGTTGGAGTGGGGATTTCAGCAGATCAGCTATCATTTACTTTTTTAAATGAGAGCAGTAGAGATAAATCCTGTTGTTTTGCATTGCAGGGAAGGGGTATTTCCCCAGCATGAGAAATGAGTCAGTGTCTTGGGGTGAGATGTTATTTAGAAGGCTAGACATGAAAGAAGACATAGGCTGTGCTGTTGGTAATGGGTTTCAGAGCTTTTCCTCTCAAAATCACTGGTTCACTTTGGGTGCATCTACATGAGACTTTTACTGCGGAGCCGCTCAATTAGCTCTGCAGAAAAGCCTCCGCGTTTTCATGTGCGGCCCTATTAGGCTGCAGTAAAGTAATTCACTCTGCTGTAAGATAGTAAATGCAAGTATATACTTGCACTGCAAGAATATTATTACTAGTAGAATACTAATAGGATGTCTACAATGCCAGAAAATACAAGTATTATCCTACTGTGCAGTTATTTACTGCAGAGCAACACAGGTGTAAGTGCTGACGGGGCTGGCTAGGGCACGAGCGTGGTCCAGTGTGTGGGCTGACTGCTGCCTAGCTCTGCACGGGGGCACTCTCATGCCCCAGCCAGCCCGTCTGCAGCACGTCTTGAGCCAGGTGGGAGCAGCCCCGGGCTGGCAGGCTGACCCCGCAGACCCCCTGCCAGCTGCAGCTGCTCCAACCCAGCTCAACGTGTTGTTGCACTTAGCACATGTGCAAATGGTGCAGTTGGCAGCAATAAACTCCAGTGCAATATGCCCAATCTCTAATATAGGCAATATGCACTGGAGTTCACGGCTTCAAATTAACTGCACATGTAGACACCCCCACCGAGTATAAGCTGGTGAGGGCTGGAAGCGGTTGTTCCCTTTAGATGGACATTCAGTCATCTATCGCTACAGATCTAGGGTTTGGCTCCTAAAGGAGAAGAATCTATCTTACAGACATTGGCATCACCATTGGCACTAACTTTCAACCCCATGGCAGAGAGGTCAGGGATCAAATGGAGCATGAAGCGGGAGACTAGACCTCCCCTTGCCCTTGCAACGCGATCTGTCCAAGGCATTTTTGTTAGCATGAGCGCCAAAGGACCCGGGGACTTCCTGGGCCTACGTTCCCCCTGTTCTGATGATCAGCAGAGGCCTTCAGTTTCTGTGCCCCTTGCCCTAAATATAGGCTAACCAAATGCCAGTCACATACACATTAAGTCCAAATATAGCATTGCCTCTTGTCAGCCAAGCGAGTGCAGGAGTTCCTGGCCCAATAAGGATAACTCAAAGGGGATGGCTTTTAACTCGGTTGAACTAATCTGTTTGAATTAACAGGTTAAACCAGCACTGAAAACCAAGGCAAGTTGGGCTTTCACTCTGATTAGCATCTCAAGTTCAAGCCTATGGAAGCTAAAATCAGGCTTCCGACGCTAGTTAAAACCAGAGCTGCCGCGCCTGCATTGTTATCTTAGCCTGACTCGGTTCATTTGGCTTGGTCAACCCCAGTTATAAACACACTGCTTCCTCCCCGCCCAGTGTAAACATATTAAAACCATCCTCTCAAGTATCAGGAGGCTCCACCCTAACCAGAGAAGCCAAAAATATTTCCTGCCACTGATCAAACAAGTTAGTGGTCAATCTCACGAAACAGGAAGCACACCTTGCTTTGTTTTAATAGCTCTGGCAGACCTGATGCAGTGACCTCACTGAGTTGCAGCATTGATGATTTCAGCCTATTTTTAGAGCTGTAGTGCTCATTTCTTTTTTATGGCATCCTATCTGCATGACACAATCCTGGTAAAAATAATAGTGCTCTCCACCACTGGTCCAGCGGTTTACGACTTCTGCTGTACATTGAGTTGTGACGGCAGCGCATCACCATGCATTCGTTTATTAAATTGGATTAAACATGGAGAATGGCATGGACTGCCTGTCTGAAGTATATTTCTCACCACCACGACCCATATGTTTGAAATGTTGTCCCCTGTGCCAAGTGGACCTGGTGATTTCAGTGGAGTCACAGCAATGTAAATCTGGAAGCATGCAGTGATGACTCAGACTGACCAGAAGGGAGTTTCCTGGAAGTTAATGACCGGCATGGGTTGAAGGTGAGAAATCTTAGGGAGAGTCTTTGACTCTTGGTGGGCTATTGGCTTCCAAGAGAGGCCCAGCCTGCTTGCTGCTTCATGTAATACAATAACAGAAAATGAGGGTGGAAGGGACCTCAGGAGGTCACATCTAGTCCAACCCCCTGCTCAAAGCAGGACCAGCCCCAACTACTTCATCCCAGCCAGGGCTTAGTCTCCCTGAGCCTTAAAAAACTCCAAGGATGGAGGTTGCACCACCTCTCTGGGTAACCTGTTCCAGTGCCTCACTACCCACCTAGTGAGAAAGTTTTCCCTAATATCCAACCTCAACTTCCCTTGAGGCTAATGAATTAAATGCAATATATTCAGAAGCATGAGATTCATTAATTACATGCAATATATTCAGAAGCATGAGACTCATTAATTACATGCAATATATTCGGAAGCACGAGACTCATTAATCAAATGCAATATATTCGGAAGCATGAGGCTAATGAATTAAATGCAATATATTCGGAAGCATGAGACTCATTAATTAAATGCAATATATTCCCAGGACTTCTTGAAGTCCCTGGCTGAGGCTTACCAAAATGCCAACTCTGCCATCTCTCAACACTGCGCTAAGCCATCCAAGTTCCCGGCAAATCTCAGCCAACATCAAACTGGTCCTACTGAATAAACTGATGCTACGGTTGACTTCATGGCACGATAGGTAAGATGGCATCTGTAGGTAAGACGATCCCATGGAGGTTTCTCTGGAACACACATGTACCCCTAAATCTTTATATTTATGTTTCCTTCAAGCGCACTTCCTTTTTGGTTGCAGGCTCATTTAAGGGACTGAATGAACACAGCATTCAGTCTCCTCCCTGACCTCCAGCAGTAATACATGCTCTTCATCTTGAAAACAGGCCAACTTTATAGCAAAAATTCTGCTCTCGCAGCCAGCCCTGTTCGATGCCAAGTGAGTTTTCAAGAGTTGCACCAATATAACACAGTGGAGTTTGCCCTCTCTCATGTGCACTCCCCAGGTAGAGAAGTATCACTCCAAGCCCAGGTACCGGGCACTTTCAGTCTGATGCAGGACTTAAAAATCCAGCAAGAAACAATCCCTAAATTCAAGACTGTCTTAGGGGACTAACAATATCAGGTGCCTAAGCTGAAACACCTTGAAGTGGCCTGATTTTCAGGTAGCTTGTGTTCAGGATGGCATCTATGAAAACTGTATGGAGGCCAGGAACTATCTATCTCCATTTCACAGCTAGGAAAACCGAGGCACAAAGGAATGAAAAGACTTGTCTGAGGTCACACAGCAAGTGAATGGCAGAGAGGGCCAAGAGTCCTGCTCCCCTGAGGCCTGAACCTTGACCTCCGGGGGCTGGATCACACCGCTTCTCAGATAATTGGACTCCAACAGGGCCATCGATATTGTAAAGAAAACCAGGGAAAGAGCAGGCTTTGCAACCTGTTTGCCCAGGAAAGATAAGCTGATGCCCAGAGATAAAGAATATCCTTGGCCACTATGCAGGACTTGTGCTTTGAGGCATCATGAGTGCCTGAAGATCCAACACAAGAGTACCCCCAATTGCCTTCCTGTGCTGCCTCTTGTGCATGGGAGAAGCTTTCTGCAAAATATCTGCCAAGACAGCCCATGGCCTGCCTCCAGTCCAGGATCGTGAGTCTGGCAGAGACCGCCTGGGTCGCTGAATGCAGTCGCCTGCAAGCAGGGACAAACATGAACTTGATGCTTAGGGCAGGGGGGTCCACAGTGACATCCCCATGCCCCCCTCCACCTCCATGCACCACTGGGCAGTCCTCACCATCCTGTAATAACGAGGACATCAAAACCCCAAAGCCTCCAAAGTGACAATGTGCCAATGGCAAGGAAGAAGCTAGGTGAAATATGTCCTGATGCCCTTAGGGGGAGACCCAGACCCCATACCATGAAAAAAGGCAAGAAATACCCCGCCGATTGGACATGGGGGGAACTCCTTTTTTCACCCCAGATCTGGGGGTTGGTTTCAGCTTGAGCATGGGACCAGGGCAATATCACCAGGCACCTGAGAGAGCGGAGCACCGGTGCAATTGCCCAGTCTCCCAGTTCTAGCTGTGCCCAGTCTCTTGTGCTTCAGAGGAAAATGAAAACACAACCCTGAGAAGCCCAGTTCTGCAGGACGGGGAGCATGAATTCCTCCCTGGCCTTGACAAGTGACCAGCAGCAGCCTGGAAGCATGGCACTAATTAATTAAATGCAACAGAAAGGCGGCGCAGTGAGTCCTGTAAGCATATGGAGAGCTCCTGGAGGAGAGCAAGGAGTCTGGCCTGACCTTGCATGCACATGCAACCAACAGCCTTCCTGTAGCCTAAGCCCAAGCATGTCATACTTCTCTGTCATGGCCCTTGACTCCCCTGCCTTGACCTGTGGCATGTTGTGGGGGCTTCTTAGTGTTTCCAGCTTTGTAGTGCGTGGCAGGGTTTCATAGTTTCATAGTAGTTAGGGGCTGCAAGGGACCACGCAGACTGTTGGGACGTGGCAATTGTGGGGGAGTCCCTGGGGAAACTGCTGCTTGTAAATGCAGGGGACTGGACTTGCTGGCCCGGTAAGCCTGTTCCAGCCCTGGGGTCCTATGTCCTCCCTTATAGCTCTCCCGTGCTGATACCAGCGTAGCACGAGGCAGCAACTGGCTATGCTAATTCAAACGTGCACTCCCAGCCTCAGCTTGCCGTACCTGTCACACTTCCACGGGGCTTGCCTTCCTAACATGGTGGGTGCAACGTCCAGCACAATACGAAACAGCCTTGAGCTGCTACTCCTATTCTTATAACCAAGTGCAGAGGTGATCAGTAAGGTCTCTTAAAGCCCCTAACATCTATGAAACTAATACCTATGGGATTTGAAGCCAGGCAACAGGAGAGCAGCGGCGAAGCTAGGCGAAAGCAGACCCCTACGATGTGAAGTAGCGGAGGGGCACAGAAACAAGCGGAGGTGAGGTTTTGTGTCGTGGGCTCCTTGGGGACACGGTGCAGAAGAGAGCTCAGAAGACTCCAGGATGGCATGGGAGGGCACCGGCTTTAAGGAGGGGAGAGGTGGATAATTTATCTCCTTCCTTATCTTCCCTGGCTCCATGACACCCTGCTCTGCCCATATCATGGCCCGCCATCCATCCGTCATTGGTACCACTGGGCATTTGGAGTCTGCAAAAGTCTCTCTGCTTAGAAACCCACTTCTCTGTTGCTGCTTGCAGCGGTGATCGGAGACCTTGGGCGAGTGGCTTTCCTTCCCATACCTTTGTTCCCCTCCCTGCTCTTGGTCTGGCTTCTCTGCAAAGATGGGGAGGCCCCTGGGACAGGGGTTTCCCTTACGATGCTGTGTCTATGGCACCGAGGACTCAATCCCTCAGCGTGCCTCCTAGGTTTGAGCACATGCATCATTCTTGGCACCCATTTGCTTCCCCCCCCCGACCTCTCCTGGTCTGCTCATCGGTGCAATCACCCTTGGTAACCATTCCCCTTTCCCGTCTGCCTGATGCCAGCTGTCACTTGTCAGCTCCTGGGGACACGAGTGGAATAAGAGCTATGTGAGCAAGGAGCCGGCGAGTCGGGGCCGGGAGGAGAGCTGTAGGTGCTCCCGTGTTGCTCTCCTGCCTCCATCCTGCCCGTGGCGGGGGTGATGGGATGCAATTCTCCGGCTCGCTGTCATTACAGAGGAGGTCCGGCATGATGGCCGCTTCTGGCCTCAAAACCCCTGCTCTATTCACGGCTGCCAGTTGGTAACGCATTGCCCAGGGGAAAGAAAAGCCACATTCATGCCTTTGCAGCCCTGGGCACCTTTGTCAGGGAGATTGCGACTGGTGGGTTTGTTTTTTTTTGCAGCGGCCAGGCCATATTCTCAGCGGGTGGAAACTGGGTTGGCTCCATGGTGGGAGATGGGCTGATTTCCACCCGCTGCAGGTGCGGCTCCCCGGTGTCTGGGTTTGGAGCGGTGCCTCGCGGGCCGCCGATGGGCAGCTGCGACAGATAAACCCGAGCGGAGAGGGCTGAGCGGTGGGATCCTCGCCTCGTCTTTCGGCTCCCCTGGCTCCTTTCCAGGGGTGTGTGTGTGTGTGTGTGTGTGTGTGTGTGTGTGTTTGTGCGTGTCTGTTATATTTAGAGGGCCCATTTAGAGCTGCAATTCCCACAGGACAAAGAGATGCTAATTAGCTCCCCCTACTGTTCCCTTTTGTTCAGGGCTAGCTCCCACGCTAGGACTTGGCACTTCTGTACGCGGCAGAGGGAGCTCTTTGTTGCAGCCAGTGTTAGCTCAGTTGGGGAATGCAATGTACCCAGCAGGGGAAAAAAATAAACCTCAGCATGGCCCACTCCCTGCCAGCCCCCAGCTACTGCCGGGCGCCTGAGGCATCACGGCCAGCCGACATTTCCGATGCCGTTCGTCGCCAGAAGAAACACGGCTGGCTTCCCAATGGTTTTCCCACCCCCCTCAAACTCCCTCCTTGTTCGCGCCGTCCCTGAAAAAACCTCCAGGTCAGAAAAGCCAACCTGAAGGGAGGGATGGACCGTGAGCCACAGGGAGGCAATATCTTCCACGCCATAGTCTCGTTTGTGATTGTCGCCCCTGGACTTCCACCATGTCAGCTCTGGGCCTTGCCCAGCTCCAGAGCTACGGGCACGGTGGCCTTCTCCCTTGGACACGGAGGAACAGATTCCTCCCGACCCCTTCCCTAAAGTCACAAGAGACTTTTGGGTGTTGTTTGGCTCTCCAGATAGGCACAAAAGCGCCACCGGGATAACAGAAAGGGATTTTGCCAGCGCTGGCGCTTTCCCGTCTCATCGGTACGCTCCTCGCACTGCTGCAGGACTGATGCATTCACGCTCCTCCTCTATCCTCTTCCCCTTCCCATCACTGCAGCTCCGTGAGCATTTCCCAAGGGAAATGCTCACAGTTCCTAGGACGCCAGAAAGTTGCCATCCAGACCCCACTGCAGCTCCCAAAGATGCAACCAAGCAAGCCTTAAATTGGAGGGTTTGGGTACCGCAGTAGCATGGAGACGAAGTGACCACGCTTTGACCCATAGCCCCCAGAAGGGTTTTCAGCTCATGCTAAACCCTGAGCGGCCACGACCTGCATGGTTATGATCAGGCCCCGAGTGAGATGGCAGCATAGACATGCCCTGGGTGGACTCGAGTTGCTTGTGCAATGCTGCACGTGGAGCTGGGGTTTCTTCCTTCATCCCTCAACACACACCTCTAGTCCAACCTCCACCTCGCTACTGAATTCAATGGCTGCTGCCTTCATTTTAAAAGCAAAGTCTTTCTCACATCCGTTAGGAAGGAACAAGGAGTCCAGCATCCCTGCAACGGGCAACCGGGGGTCTTTGGCACGCTTCACACCAATGACCAAGTGCAACTTATGCAGATAAATTGTCATTTGGGAGCCTACCAGCTTGTTTGCTCCCTTAGTCGCAGGGTAACAGCTGCAGAAGGTGGTTGTTGGTGCCAAGGCAGCTGCCCAAATTGCCCTGAGCAGAGAGGCTGAAGGGGAATAAGATCTTTTGGGAAGCTCTTCATGGGTGAGAAAGGAGTTTCATCACTGGCAGGAGATGACGGGACTCAAAACGCAGCAAGGTGTCAGAAGGTCTTCAAGCAAGGGAGATAATCCAAACCTTTCCAACTTCTTGACTGCTGCGTCATGGGAAAATGATATGGTGGGATTATACGATCGAGATCATTGGAAACCATCACAGATTAAACTGGAAACAGGACCTTTTGTCCTTCAGCATGTTCCAGTGCTGCTGTGTACCGATTAATAGATGCCACGCTTCAATAGGAGACATAGCTGTATTTCAGAGGGCAGGAAAATTTCCTTTGCTTGTATGTATGCATAGATAACTTATTTATAAGTTAGATCTTATTGCAAAGGTGCCAGGGAGGGGAGCTTTATAGGAAGCATCAGTAGCTTCCTGGGGAGAAAAAACCTGGGATTTAAAGCATTATTCAACGTAGGAGAGAAAGGAATAGTAAGGACTGATGTCTAGAAGCTGAAGCTAAGACAGTCAAATTAGGAGGCACATGTACTTGAGAAGGATCGGATTTAATTCTTTGGATCTGACATGCAAGGAAAAGTAGGAGTCTTCATGCTTTCAAGTGTTTATATCACAATTGGAGGCTTTCTAGGAAAAATAAGCTCTGGTTAAAGTATTGCTGAGCTCAATAATGGAGTCCCTGGATGAAATGTTAGAGTCCCCTGCAAGGAGCTGATTCGATATTGGCCTTAAAATCGATCTCCCGATAAAGCAAATAAGGAAATAAATATGGGAGGTTGGCATTCAATGACTTGAGGGCCATACAAACGGCATGACATTTGTTATCACTTAGGAGCAGCTCTAACTGTACTGCTTTGATGGCATTATCTGTGAAATAGTAGTCAGGGGAGGTTCATTCTTGCACAGTTTGGATTTCAAGACACGCTGGTATCCAGGAGCCAAGTAGTAATGAGTCAGCCATATGCATCCATCCCCAACATCCTGGCCACGCCACATGAGCTCTCCTCTCCCCCACCCCAAAATCAGAATCCCTTGCCCTCAAATGAAGTTGCAAACATGCAGCGGGGCGAGAGGCAGGACTCCTGCGACATTAATCCCGGTAACAGCACAGATCAGAAGACTATCAGAAAAGGTCTCTCTTTTTGCTGTGTGTTGGCAACAGACCGGGGGGCTTCAAAACAGGGGAAAAAAATCAACGGGCCACGTCTTCGGCTTCACGGCTTGGATTCCGCCGCTCGCTCGCTAGCAGACCTGACGGTAAAGAAGGGCCTCTTGCAGGAATAAATGTACGCTCCCAAATCCCTACACTTCCACGAGGTTCGCATGTGTCTGGTAGGAGTTTGATCCGTGTCCCAAGAGGGCATCCCTGACCAGCAACACACGTGCAGGCGCCCGCACCCGCGTCCACGCACGCTGGCAGGCCGGCCAAGGCACGGACACACAAAGAGGGAGAGGGCGACTCTCAAAGGTTGCATCGGTGTTAAACTCTAATAAACAAGCCCCGTTCGGGAAAGCGGAAAGAATCCGAGGCCTCTCGGACAAAGCATTTAATCCAGCCCGGCGCGACCTTTGACATGATTAGGGATCGCAGTGACCCTAATCCAATCAGATTGATTAACTAAAGTAGAGACCCCATCAGCTGACCCCCTTCTGTCCTCCCCTATTGAGCTCCGACCAAACAGTGGGAGAGACGTGCTGGATTTGCACCACAATGAACCCGCACTGAGAACCTGTTTCATTACGGGGCGACTTAAACTCCCATTACTCCATCAATGTATCATTCTTCAATAGTTCATTAAAAGCTGCTCTTCCACAATAACTATTAGCCATTTCTCAGTCCAGCTGGCAGGTTTAAAGCCCCAGCCAGTCTTTAGCAGGAGGGGCAGGAGGCAGTGAAAGAAGTGGGTGGACAAGGGCTCTCTTTTTAAATTTAAACGAACAGGGGGCTGAAAATAGTTTGAGGTAATTTACTTTTATTGAAAAGGGTTGGGGAGGGGGGACTTTTATTCTGGTCTAATTATGTGCTGAGGTCTTTTAAAAGGACAGGGCTCTAATAAGATTGTTGCTTCTTTTTTTTCCCCCCCTTCATGTTGGCTTGTGCTTTTGCCTCAAAAAAAAAAAAGAGTTTTAAATAGAGTCTGCATTGTGCTGGGAGATTTAAAAGAGCAGCATATCCTAAATGCCACAGGCACCAGGATTTTCTAAGTGTCTGGACAGACGGACAAATGGACTGACAGAGAGAAGCACTGAACGAGGGAAGCAAAAGTCACATAAACAGGAGCAAAAGTCCCATAATAGGAAAAGTCATACAATACAGTTGTCAATGCAGGGCTGTAGTCTACAGTGCACTCTCTAGGGCTTCATTCAAGCCAGTTTTAAATGTGCGCTACAAGTGAGTCTCTGTTAGATCCTGTTGCAGTCAAAAGCTACGGTGACCCCAGTGAATGAGCTGAGCCTAATACATAAGCAACTAGGTACAACCTGCAAGAATAAGACCGCTTTGAGCATTTGAAAGCACAGGCCAAACTCTAGCGGCTGCTACATCGCAGTGACGTAACATCAGGAGCAACCCCCTGGAACAAAAATGGGTGTCCGCTGGTGCTGGGAACAGCATTTTAGGCCTGAAAGATGGTCTTGGAGGAAAACAATTTAAGACAAGAACAATTTTCCTACAGGAAATAGATGTCAGTAGGTAATCCCAGTCTGGACTGCCTATTCCCAACAGCTGGAAGAAGAACCAAGCCTTCTAGCTGTGCTGGGATGTTTCTGGCGGAGCTGCCCGTCCCCTGGCATTAGCAAAGCCTCTCAAGGGACTTCTACCCGCCTGAAAGAAAAGCAAGCTGGATCCAACAATTCTTTACCAGCACAAGATGTATCTGGTACCCGAGGCCTGGAGCATGGCGCTGCTACTCAAACCCTAGCTCGGGGAGCTAGGATGCACCAACATCCAGCTGCTCTGATGCAAAGGATGGGCAACTTGTCTGTTGGCTCCTCGTGACCTGGATCAAAGCTAGAGGAGAACTGGTTAGTAAATGAGCAGGGGATTATCCAAATGGTATCAGGCCCCCTTGCTTAAATTCCCTGGCGGTCCATAAACACCGGTTGTGAGTGCGACGATTGCTTAGTCCTGGCCTCACTCATCCCTGCAAAGGACTTGCCTCTGTTACCAAAATAATCCTGTTCCAACCATGCTCGTAGCTATCCACACAAGAGCGCAGGGGGTTTCCCTGCCTGGGTGGTCAGCCCACAGCTGCGCACACTTTCATACCACAGGAGAGGCTCCTATTTTAAACCGGCTCTCTACCCACGTCCAACACGGCCATCTGCCATCAGGCACCCCCTGAATCAGAGGCCGAACTTGCAGCGAAGGACGAGATACTCAAACAATGAGCAAGGTAGCGGCGATGAGACTCCGGGCACAAAACCAAACGTCGCCAGGCGGAGGCAGGCTTAGCTGAGGACAAAGGGAGTCGCTCCATTAACTTCAGTGACCGACGCCGATCCACACAACCTGGGAGAATTCCCCAAGTATGCTGCTCCCCTCTGGCAGTCCAGACGGGGATTACCTACTGACATCTATTTCCTATAGGAAAATTATTCTTGTCTTAAATTATTTTCCTCCAAGACCATCTTTCAGGCCCAAAACGCTGTTCCCGACGCCGGTGGACGCCCACGTTTGTTCCAGGGGGTTGCTCCTGATGTTACGTCACTGCGACGTAGCAGACGCCAGAGTTTGGCCTGTCGGCTTCAGCGCGGGGCTGAACGAGGCTCCTAGGTAGCGTGGCTTTTACGCTGTGAAATCCAGCCCTTGTTTTTTGGTAAGAGCTCAAGTATGCTGCTCCCCTCGGGGGCCTGCACAAGAATGTGACCGAGCTGTTTTTTCCCCTCTCCCCCTCCTGCTGGAGGTGAAGCAAAGCTGAAGGGTGGCTCGACTCTCCCTCGAGGAACAACATTCTTCCGTTGTGAAACCGTCCCGACCTTCTTCCCTTCGCCGGTCACCCGGCCGCTGAGAGCCTGCCAACTCTGGGATGGGCACTTCCACGGCTTCAGTGCCAGGGGCA